>NC_060269.1:17535055-17835055 GCF_021613505.1 Equus quagga
CTTTCTTTCTTTCTTTCTTTCTTTCTTTCTTTCTTTCTTTCTTTCTTACTTTCTTTCTTTCTTTCTTTCTTTCTTCCTTCCTTCCTTCCTTCCTTCCTTCCTTCCTTCCTTCCTTCCTTTCTTTCTTTCTTTCTCTCTTTCTCTCTCTCTCTCTCTCTCTGTCTCTCTCTCTTTCTCTCTTTCTCTCTTTCCTCTCCCCCTCTCTCTCTTTCTTTCTTTCTCTTTCTTTCTTCTTTCCTTCCTTCCTTTCTCTCTTTCTCTCTTTCTTTCTTCTTCTTCCTCCCTCCCTCCCTCCCTCCCTTCCTTCCTTCTTTCTTGGAAGATTAGCCGTGAGCTCACATCTGCTGCCCATCCTCCTCTTTTTGCTGAGGAAGACTGGCCCTGAGCTAACATCCAGGCCCATCTTCCTCTACTTTATATGTAGGACACCTACCATAGCATGGCTTGCCAAGCGGTGCCATATCCATACCAGGATCCAAACCTATGAACCCCAGGCCACCAAAGCTGAACGTGCATATTTAACGGCTGCGCCACTGGGCCAGCCCCCATTCTGTTCTTCTTAGCAAGCTTTGCCCTCAAGATAAACTATTTTATCAGAGCCTAACCTACTGAGGTTTTTTCAGAGTCTAACTGACCTGGAGCAGAGGAAATACTCAACTCCAGTGCATTCTAGCCATTTGCAAGGGTCTGAATTGTGTTCCTCTAAAATTCATATTTTTGAACCCTAATCTCCAATGTGATTGTATTTGGAGATAGCACACTGAGGAGGTAATTAAGGTTTAATGAGGTCATAATGGTTGGGTTCTGCTATAGACTGAATGTTTGTGTCCCCCTAAAATTCATTTGGTGAAGCCTAATCCTCATTTGGAGGATTTGGAGGTGGGGCTTTTGGGAAGTAATTAGGTTATGAAGGTGGAGCCCTCATCAATGGGATTAGTGCCCTTATAAAAGAGGCCCCAGAGAGCTCCCTTTCCCCTTCTGCCATGTGAGAACACAGCAGAAAGATGGCTGTCTGCAAACCAAGAAAAAGGCTCTCAAAAGACACTGAATTTGCCAGCATCTTGACCTTGAACTTCCCAGTCTCCAGATTGTGAGAAATAAATTTGTGTTGTTCATAAGCCACTAAGTCTACGATATTTTTGTTACACAGCTCTAACAGATTGAGACAGGTCATAATTCCATAGAATTGGTAGCCTTATAAGAAGAGGAGAAGACAGGAATCTCTATGTCATGCACCAAAGAAAGGACATATGAAGACGTAATGAGAAGCAGTTGTCTGCAAGACAGGAAGAGAGCTCTCACCAGGAACCAAATCAGCCTGCACTTGGTCTTGGACTCCCCAGCCTCCAGAACTAAGACAAATAAATTTCTGTTGTTTAAGCCACCCAGTCTGTGGTATTTTGTTTTGGCAGTCTGAGCAGACTAAGATAGATTTTGGTCCCAAGAAGTAGTGTGCTGCTGTAACAAATACCTAGCATGTGGAGGCGGCTTCAGGACAGGTTAATGGATGAAGGCTGGAAGAGTTTTGAGGTGTATGCTAGAAATATGGACATTAAGGGAGATTCTAGTGAGGGCTCAGAAAGAGAAGAGCAGAGCTAGTCAGAAAGCTTCCATCTTCTTAGAGAATACGTAAATAATCATGAACAGAATACTGGTAGAAAGAGGGATGTAAAAGTCCATTCTGGTAGGTCTCAGAAGGAAATGAGAAACACGTTATTGGAAACTGAAGGAAAGGACAGGTGATCCTTGTTATAAAGTGGTAAAAACTTGGCTGATTTGTGTTCTTGTTCTAGCATTTTGTGGAATGCCGAACTTGTGAGCAATAAATTGGATATTTAGCTGAGGACATTTCTAAGTAAAATGTTGAAAGAATGACTTAGTTTCTTCTGACTATTGATAGTAAAATGGAAGAGAGAAATAAATTAAAGCAGAAATTGTTAGGCACAAAGGAACAAGAACTTGAAGATTTGAAAATTTCTCAAAAATGGGAAAGAATGTTCTGAAGAGACCTCCAAGGATATAGCTGGACTATCACTCTAAAAAGAGTTTATGGGATTACACAAGCTGAAGCACTGCCAGTTTGAACTGAAGGCAATGGGGACAGGACAAAATGAAGGAAGCCTGTTAAACTTCCTGGATTTGACCAGATGGTATTGTTGACTGAAATAAAGAGTCCACGTAAAGGTTAAGTGAAGGGGTTTATTTGATAATCAAGGTGAGAAACTCTAGTCCTGGGAAACAGTCCAACAGAGTATTCTGAGGAACTGCTCTGAGGTCTACAGATCTGAGTGCAGTTTGCATACATTTTAACATAGCAGTGCATGTGCAGGAAAGGGCTTACACATCTAATAGTCAAATACTTAAGGGACAGCAAGAACTTTCTTGGTTATGCATCCAACAAGGCTTGTAATGTTGGTGTTAGCCGTGTATGGAGGGAGGCAAGGACCGGGGTTGTCAATTTTTCCCTCAATCTCTAAGAAATGCCGCTGGGAAACGTGAGAGCACAGTACCTATTATCTCTTCCTGTTGCTGATTCATCCTGCTGGCATCTTCAGTCATGAGCTGAGGGGTTGCAACGTCATTTAGCCGTAGGAAGTCCACATGGCTGCTTCACAGTGCAGCATGGGTTCTTATAGTACTGACTTTTAGCCTATGCAGCTTGCTTGTTAGATTCACCTGTTACACCAAGGCGGGGGGGGTCCCAGTTTCATTCACAGTATGATGGAGCCAATAGCTGAGAAAGCACTCTATTCTTCAAGAAGAGGAAAGTATGACCCCAAAGGCAACTCAGAGATCATCGGGAAAACCACTTTAGTTTAAAAAGCCACATAGCTTCCACCTGAAATTTTGGGAGTGGGACCAACCTGCAGAGACTTGGGGGCAGGGCCACCTGGAATAATCATGGGGATGGAACCACCTAGATAGAGTCTTGGGGGAGACCCACTCAGCAGAACCTTGGGGGCAGGATGGCCTGGCAGAGCTGCAGGGGGAGAACCTTCTCCAAAAAGCCATGGAGATGATGCTTTCATCCTAGTGGCCCTGGAGGGCAGAGCATGGAACCAAAGAGGATTAGTCTCAATCCTCAAGATCTGATGGGATTGCCTTGATGGGTTTTGGACTTTCTTGGGACCTGTCATCCCTTCCTTCTTTCCACTTTCTCCCTTTTCAATGAGAATGTTTATCCTATGCCTGTCCTACCACTGTACTTTGGAAACACATAATTTGTCTACTTTCACATGTTCACAACTGGAGAGGGATTTTGCCTCAGAATAAATTATAGCTCAAGTCTCACTCATACCTGATTTAGATGAGACTTTGGTATTTAGACTTTATTGTTGATACTGGAATGAGTTAAGATTTTTGGCTGTTGGAATGGAATGAATATATTTTATATGTGATAAGGACATGAATTCTGGGGCCCAGGAGAAGAATGCTGTGAACCGAACTATATCCTCTCAAAATTCGTGTTGAAGCCCTGATTCCCAATGCGACTTTATTGGAGACAGAGATTTTAGAACGTAATTAAGGTTAAGTGGGGTCATAAGAGTGGTGTCTCATCCAGCAGAATTGGTGATCTTAATAGAAGAGTAAGGGAGCTCTCTATCTCTCACTGTCTGTATGTGTGTGTGTGTGTGTGTGGGTGTGCACATGCACCAAGAATAGGCCATGTGAGGATGTAGCGAGAAGGCAGTTGTCACTAGGAACCAAGCAGGCCAGAATTTTTATCTTGACTTCCCAGCCTCCAGAAAAAAAGGGTAAAGATTAAAATCAGCAAAGGGAAAATGTGCATGGGTGAGGTCCAGGAGAAACTGGGCACAAACTTCCATGTATCACTTCCCAATGGAGTCACATGGTGAATGCTTAATTCTCCCAGGAATGAGGTGTGAGAAAACGTGTGAAATATCGTCAATCAAGGAAGCTCACCTGAGTCTTGATGTCCGGGGATTTTACTGGGAGGTGATTCATGTGTGCATGAAGCACCTGCATAACTGAGCTTAACTACTCAATCTCCAGTCCCCCAGAGGTCAACCTGATACAGCACGACCCATGACTTCAGACGTACAAAAACCGGCATTCACCATAAGTCATACTATTAGCATAAACCATCTGATCAAACTGATAAAGTGTGCAAGACTCCAAGCATACAAAGCGCTCTCATCAGAGAGGATGTTACAAGCACTCAGAGGTTATCTCCTGGTCACTGGACCACACACAGTCCTCCTGAAGACAACCTTTCCTTTGAAATGTGCAGAGTTTGAGCCACATTAGCCTGCTGAGTTAACCCTTCACTGCATAGGTATTAGGGTAAGACTGTCCTCATAGAATGTGTTAGAAAGTGTTCCCTCTGCTTCTATCCTGTGGAAGATATTGTGTAGAATTAGTATCATTTCTTCCTTAAGTTTTGGATAGAATTCACCACTAAAACCATATGGCTCTGAGGGTTTCTTTTTTGGAAGGTTATTAATTATTGATTTCATTTCTTTAACAGATATAGACCAATCCAGATTATTTATTTCTCCATATGAATTCTGGTAGTTTGTGTCTTTCAAGGAGTTGGTCCGTTTTATCTAAGTTAGTAAGTTCATTGACATAGAGTTGTGTGGCTCTCCTTCATTACTCTTTTAGTGTCCACAGGATCGGTAGTGATGACCTCTATTTCATTTCTGATATTGATAATTTGTGTCCTCCCTTGTTTCTTGTTAGCCTGGCTGAAGGTTCATCAATTTTATTTATCTTTTCAAAGAACTAGTTTTTGGTTATGCTGATATTCTCTATTGTTCTCCTTTTTTCAATTTTCTTAATTTCTGTGCAATTTTTGTTATCTCTTTCCTTCTGCTTCCTTTAACCTTCATTTGTTATTCTTTCTCTATCTAGTTCCTTAAGGTGGAAATTTAGGTTATTGGTTTTATGTCTTCTTTTCTAGTACATGCATTTAACGTTACATTATTTGTTATACAACATTATGTAAATTTTTATAAGCACTAATTTTTCTGCATCCCACAAATTTTGATGTTATATTTTCATTTTCATTCGTTTCAAAATTTTTAAATTTCTCTAGAGATGCTTCTTTGACCCATATTTTATTTCAAAGTGTGTTGTTTAATTTCCAAATATTTGAAGATTTTTCAGCTTTCTATTTTTGATCTCTGGTTGAATTCCACCGTGGTCTGAGAACATATTTTGTATGAATTCTATTCTTTTAAATCTGTTAAAGTGTGTTTTTTCACCAAGAATATGGTCTGTTTAGCAAGTGCCATGTGAGCTTGAGAAGGAGGTGTTGCAACTGTTATTGGATGGAGAAGTCTGTAAATGTCTATTGGATCAAGTTGATTGACAGTGCTGTTCAGGTAAACTATAGTCTTACTATTTTTATGCTTCCTTGATCTGTGAATTGCTAAAAGAGGAATGTTGAAGTCTAGCTACAGAAGTTGTTTCGCCATTGCTTTTTCAGTTCTATTAGTTGTTGTTTCACATATTTTGATGCTTTATTGGTAAGTACACGTGTTTAGGATTGCTAGATCTTCTTGGAGAATTAATCCCTTTATCGTTATGCAGTGCCCCTCATTGTCGCTGATAATTTTCCTCATTCTGAGGTCTGTTCTGTCTGAAATTAGTATAGTTACTCTCGTTTTCTTTTAATTAGTGTTAGCATTGTATACTTTTCTCTATCATTTAATTTTAACTTTTCTGAGTCTTTATATTTAAAATGAGTTTCCTGTAGACAACATGTAATTTTATTCACTCTGACAATATCTGTCTCTTAATTGGTGCATTTAGATCATTCTCACTTAAATTATTGACATGGTTGAGTTAATATCTGCTATGTATGTAACTTTTTAATTCCTTGCATTTCTTCTTTGTTTTCTTTTTCCCCTCTTTTTTCTGCTTTCTTTGGATTTCATTAAGCATTTTATGTCATTTGAATTTTCCTTTCTCTGTTAGCCTTATTATCAATTATACCACTTTCAAAAAAATTTAGTGTTTTCTTCAGAGTTTAGAATATACATTGCAAATTAATCTAAATCACTTCCAAGTAATACTATACCACTTCAAGTGTAATACTACATGTTGCGTAGAGTATTTCCAATTCCTCCCTCCTTCTTTAATGACATTTCTGTCACTCATTTCACTTATCCATATGCCACACTCAATACATTGTTGATATTACTACAAATAAAATTATATTTTAGATCTATTAAAATAAGAAAAATAAAATATTTTATTTTTGTTCACTTGTTCTTTCTCCAACCCTCTTCCTTTCTCTGTTGCAGATCTGAGTTTCTGACTTATATCATTTTCCTTCTCCCTTAAGAACTTCTTTTAATGTTTCCTTCAGGGCATATCTGTTGAGTATGCATTCCCTCAGTTTGTGTGTGTATGTGTGAGTGTGTGTGTGTACACACACACACACTCACACATGAGAAAGAGACGTAGTCTTTAAGTACTTTTGAAGGACAGTTTTTGAAGGATAATTTCACTGGGTATAGAATTCTATTTTTTTCTTTCTTTCGATACCTTACAAATTTCACTCTGCTTTTCTTGTTTGCATGACTTCTGATGTGGAGTCCACTGTAATTGTCATTTTTTTCCTCTTTAGGTCAGGTGTGTTTGCTCCATCCCTTCTGATTTCTTCCAAGATTTTTCTCTTTGTCTTTGGTTTTCTGTAGTGTGAATGTGATGTGCCTCAGCGTAGTTTTAGTTTGTTTGTTTTGTATTTATCCTTTGCTGTTCTCTGAGCTTCCTGGATATGTAGTTTGGTATTTGTTATTAATTTTAGAAATATTTTGTCCATTACTTCAATATTTCTTCTGCTCTATATTCTCTTTCTTCTCCTTCTGGTATTTCTAATACACACATGTTACTTTTTGAAATGTCCCAAGTTCTTAGAGTTTCTGTTCTTTAAATTTTTTTGTTCTTTTTACTGGCTGCATTTCAGGTTGGGAAGTCTGTTGGCCTATAAACAAGCTCACTGAATCTTCCCTCAGTTGTTTCCACACTGATGGGAACAAAAAGTATTCTTCATTTTTATTACAATGTTTTTGATTTGTAGCATTTCTTTTTGATACTTTCTTAGAGATTCCACGTGTCTGCTTACATTAGCCATCTATTCTTGGATATTGTCTCATTTCTTTTTCAATTGAAGCATTTAGCAGTTAATTTATAGTTATTTTAAATTCTCTTTCTGATAATTCCAAAGTTTGTGTCATATCGACTCTGGTATGATGCTTGCTTCCTCTCTTCACATTTTTTTCTTGCCTTTTGGCATACCTGGTAGTTTCTGGTTGAATCACGTTGATTTAACAAATTGAATCATGTTGTATTGGGGAACAGGAACTGAGGTAACTAGGTCTTCAGTGTGAGGATCTATGCTAATCTGGGTAAGAGTTGGGCAGTGATTAATGTTTGCTGTAGCTGTAGCTGCCAGTGACTTTTAATTCCTCTGAGGTCCTTATTTTTGTCTCCCTACATCACTTTTGGTTTCCCTAAGTATTCCCTCCTCAGGGTCCATCTGCATCTTACATCTTTCAGCAGTGTTCCACTGTTATTATACTGGAATCCAGTGTGTGTAGTGTTAAGGTGTGGGACAGGGGGCCAATGCTGTTGCCTTATGATTAAATCTGAGTCTTTTAATAGGCCTGCAACTGTGGGCTAAGACCTTGACTGGTGTTTCTATAGATGTTTAGCTTCCCCCATCACCTTAGGTTAGACAGGAAGGCGAGAGTGGGCTGGAGTGGGAAGACTTTCCTTACCCTACCTGGGATAAGGCTCTGGTTAAAAATCCTTTCCCCTTGAAAAGTAGGTCTTTGTTATGGAGAATGCTCCGGACATGTTTCACAATGATTGCTCTTCCCCTCCAGCTGCCAGAGTCACAAGGTCAGAAATCTTGTATGTTCACTGTGAGAACCTGGTGGGGCTCCTGGAGATAAAAACTGTGAGAGTGGGGGTCATACAAGACTGCAGCTCCCTTGAGTTTTTCACTCACACTGGTTCAAACTCAGCCTCCAGCAATTCATCAAAATTACTATTTCAGTTTCCTTACCAGTTTATGGCTCTAGCGGCTTCTGCTCCAGGTAAGCAGATATCATCTGTGACTCTCTGGTTCTGGATTTTTCTCCAGATTTCAAGGTAACACATTTTCTTATAATCTCACTTCTCTGATGAGTCCAAGAAAAGTCATTGATTTTCAGTTTATTCTTCTTTTTCTTGATGTAGGCACAAGAATGACATCTTGCAAGCTCTTTGCACATTGGAGTTTAATCTAGAATTCTGTAACATGAATGTTTTATTATGGTGTTCATCAGTCTTCTTTCTGTAAGATAGCATCATCTCTATGAGTTCATCACATACAGAAGAATTCCACAGAGAAAAACTAATTGCATAGTGTCTTCCAATTTAGATTTATCAAACAAGCAAGCAGTGCATGTCAATACTGTCAAGCATTTTACTTTAAAAAGTTGACTATCTTTTCATACAGTACTGCAGACTCTGGGTTCAGGAGTCTTGCTGTTTCAACTCCCCATGGATACATAAATACTTAACAACTATGTTTATGGCTCCACCTGCATTTTGCAAATGCTCTCTGCATCTCTAGTTGACCTGCGTTGGAATCAACTAGTGGGTGAAAGACAGACCTCATCAGATCAAACCTCATCATGGACAGTCACCATCTGGATAGTTATCAGTGATATACACTGTAAATGTAAATATGCCACTTTGATAAAGTCCATCGCATATGAATGTTGCTCTGACCTACATTAATGAAGAGCTATAAGATGGCTGCACATAGACACCAGAGAACTTCTGCTTCACAAGCAAGGTAAATACCGCAAGAAGGGAGTGTTCCAGATGGAAGGGTCTGTAAAAAGCATGTGTGCCATTTGTTTACTGCTGGGAGCAGGAGATACAGTCTTAGTTAGGAGCAAAGCAATTTTGCGAATAGAAGGCAGCTGTATTTTTGGAGCTGTGCATGGAGTTATGGTTTTCATGCTGTTAAAATATTCTCTTGACCACCAGATTGTTTGCACACAGAGCTTATAGACATGTTACAGAAAATGGTTCATAACATGTATCTCACAAAGAAATAAATGCCCTGTGTTACCAATTTCATCAACTCATCATTTTCCTGTTGACCTGTGGCACACCTCATCCTGATGCCTTCAGTAGAGTGCCCTTGGCACTTGACTGTCCTGGCCCAACAGCTTATCTGTTCACAGTGCAAGCCCAGCCCCTACCCATCATTCCATCCAATTTGGATTGTTTTTGTTTAAGAAAGTTATTTAAAAGAATGGCCAAATGTTGAGGAGGACATATTGAATTCATCACCAATACACAGCAGGATGCTGTAATTAAATCTTTACTTGGAGCCTAAACTCTGTGTTGTAATCTTGAAATTAATATTACCTCTACCTTCCATTTTCTAGTCTGAAATAATAATATTCATAAATATTAATACATTATGAACTCTGAAGTGCTATGCAATCCCAAGATATTATCTCCTTCTGGTACTTTAGTACTTAAAAATATTATAGTAAAACTTTTTTTCCTAAATATTTTAATTAGAAAAAATTATCTTTCATTATGTAAGGGCAGCAAGGATGTAAGTGAATTTAAACAATGAAATACAGCTCTTGCTTTATGAGTTGTATTCTTATGAAATGTGGCCAGTAGACTCTACGGTGGGCCCCATTATCCTTGCTCCCTAGTATTTGTGCTTTGTCTGTTACCTTCCCCTTGAGTGTGGGTGAGACTTATCAATTGCTTCTAACTAATAGAATATGGCAAAGGAGACATGATGAACTAGATTATGTGTATATATTACAAAAGATTGTGACCCATCTTGCCAAGAGACTCTCTCTCACTGGATTTGAAGAAGTGAGCTGCCATGTTGTGAGGCACCATGTGGACAAGGACATGTGGCAAGGAGCAGAGGCTAGCCCTTGACTTACAGCCAGCAGGAAACTGAGGCCCTCAGTCTGGCAATCTGCAAGGGACTGAATTCTGCCAACAACACTGTGAGTTTGGAAGCTGATCCCTCCCAACTGAGCCTCCGATAAGATCCCCATTTGACAGACACATTGATTGCAGCTTTGTGAGACCCTGAAGCAGAGGACTCAGCTACACTGTGCTCAGACTCCTGCCCTGGAGAAACTGTGAGGTAAGAAATGTGTGCTGTTTTAAGCCACTAAGATTATAGCATGATTGTTAAGCAGCAATAGATAACTAGTACACTGAGTTTTACAATGTTCATTTTAATTTAAACACTGAACATAACTCCTGAATTTGATTTTATTCATTTGCTCTAAATGAGCACTCCTGTTGAAATTTGCCACATGAATGGGAAAAATAGCCAACCTTTATTGGACTCTTCCTAGGTACCAAGCATGCACTAAGCACTTTACAGGCATTATCTTTACTGACTGTTTTCCAGCATGGAAGATACACCTCTCATCATCATCCATTAAATCAGTCATCAATCAATCAGTCTGAAAATCACAATGCACCTTCAGTACAGATAGAAGAGAAAGCACTTAACTCTAAGAAATAGCTGGTAGGCTGTAACAACCAGAATTCACTGAGCACAAAACTCTGTTACTAATAATACAGATTATTGAAAACAAGCAAAATTCTCACAATCTTTGGCAAAATTATTAAAGACAAACTACTGGCTTTGAATCAGTATGACATCGACATCATCTCACTCAACCCTCTTGATAGAATCAATAACTCATCTTGACAGATGAAATTATATGAGAAATGTAATCACCAGAAGGGATGAAAAACAAAGAGACACATTTGCCATTTGCAAGCAGTTGTCTACAATGAGGTCATGATTATAATGTATCCTCCAAGAGGCAAAGATGAAACGTAAATTACCAACGCAAAGATGTTTATTTCAAATCATAATCTTCTTTTAAAGAAAATCCTTAAAAAGAGAAAAATAACATGTCAAAGACCCGCAGACAGTAAAAGAGTTTGAACTATCCTCTAACATGTTGGATGTAAACTTATTACTACCAACCTCCTGACTTAAAAGCAACAAAATATTTTTATAAAATATCGTTCAAATTTAATATGCAGATTCCCAAAAGAACCTCATGATAGGACTTCAGAGTCGTATTTTGGTTACTTAAAATGTAGTAATATCAGTGATGTATTTGCTTTTACAGAAAGTATTGACATGACATTAGAATTTCTTCAAATGTATTTTTTTATTTGGAACCAATAAAACTTTTAGTTTTTCTGAAATATTTGTCTGTGCATTACTATGACTACATATATAGGCTTCTGTTCAACTTGGTGATTTACTGTTCCCTTTGAACTAAATCTTATTAATATATTATCTTATCTGAATTACTTCATTTGAATTGTTCAAATTTGTTTAACAATGAATACACTATTAGTATTTCCTTTCACACAATCATATTATATTTGACTTTATTTTCCTGTAAATATTTTAATATATTTACTGTATATTATTTTTCTTGTTTGTCTCCAAGGTTGGTAGAAATTTACTGTAAATTTTGAAATTTTGTGTATATAACTATGGAGTGCTGTTTTTAAATGGATAAAACTGTTTCCCTTCCATAAAAATTGAAATTATATTTTCAATTTTTCCCCAGTATAGGTATGACTAACAATATTTAACTTTTGTCTGGAACTTTTTCTAATTAAATTGAGATATGTCTCATAACCTGGCAGATGGTAATCAACTTAGAGTTACCACATGAAGTGATTTCTCTCATTTTACAAATGAAGTAGTCAACCATGAATGTTGAAATGACTTACACTTGATCCTACTGATAGTAGAAAGTGGAGTCAGGTTGGATCCAATGATTGTGAGATTCTAAAACTGATGTTCATTTAAGAGCGAAAATTAAGAGTCTTAACCAAAATAACATCCCATCTGTGATGGCCTATATTATTTCAGCTTAACATTGTTTTGTAAATATTAAACTGTCACTTTTTATTTGTTTATTTCTCCAGAAACATCTCCTTAATATAACCATACACACACATTTGAACTGAAAGTAGTTTTTCTATGCTTTGTGTGTTTATTTTGTGTTTACTGTTTCCTTGTGTCTTGTTATGAGGCCACGAGTAGGGTGAGAAGGAAAGGGTTAATATGTTCTGCCCCTCTGAAATTACTACCCACAACCAAAATCATAGCTTAGTTTCTTCTCAAAACACATGTTTGCCATTTTTAATCACAGACTCAGTGATTAAGAATGGAATGAAAAAGAGACATGACTAAGGAGCAATTCAAACAAACAAAGAATTAAGATGTTGTGATATGTTTATAAAGACTAGAGACATCTGGAATATTCCAACTAAATAGTACAGATAATGCACTCTTTCTTTTAATAAGGGCTTTGAGTACCATAAAATATCAAAGTGCTTAAGTGTTCCTGAGATCTTCTTTTATTTTTCTTTTGTCTTCTAGTATATGCCAAGTTCTGGGTTTTTCTTTATCCCAATGTGTATTATGTTCACTACTCCTGACTCATATTAGATTTTAATCTTTTTTATTAAAGAGAATATTGTATTCAAATAGTATCATGTTAATCAAATCTTGATGAATTATGCTTGTCATATGATTATTCACTTAGGCTGTCTCTATTCAAAAGGAAGATATGCGATGCTAAATTGGCGGTAAACATTCTGATACTAAACAGAGTTTCTCCTTTATTTGAAAGAGAGTAATATATAAATATGGAATAATTTTTATAATCTGTGACTGTATCAGTCAAGGCCCAGTTGCAAGAACTATTAGGCAGTCTAGCTGCTTCAAGAAGCACATTTAGGGAATTAGTGCTTTCAGAATTATTGGGAGGGTGCTAGAAACAGAAAACTACCATGGGCACTGTGAATTCTGCCACAATCAGTGAGGTAGAGAAATAGGAGGTCATCACTGAAATAACTAACTTCACCAACCCCCCGAAATAACTGTGATCTGGGGTTAGAAATTCCCTGCAGCTGCAAATGGAACAATTGTTGCTTCTCAACACACACAGATTGGACACTGGCACACCAATGTGGATATGCATCCATGGCTTTGCTGGCTGGCAGAGAAAGAGCTAAGCAAAATGAAGACAGCCTCTTGCATCTGTTTAGCTAACAAATTCCATGTCTGTGCATTTAAATAGAGGAATATTATATGAAGAACCATGGATGAGAGAGTGTCTGAAGTTTCTAGAAATGCATACTAGAGGTAGGCTGGAAGGAATAGAAGGCAAGCGTCAAGCCACAATACCCACCATAGTGTTTTGATTTTTTTTTTTTAAATTTCTCATTAAATATTCTTTGTAGTACTGTTCAATATCCTCTTTTGAGCCCCTGGAATCATCTGTGAGTACCACCTTTTACCACATTTTAGAAAATAATATTTTCAACTGTGGCATTCAAACTACTTATTCCTGCATTTTTAAATTTTTTGTGTGTGTGAGGAAGAATTGCCCTGAGCTAACATCTGTGCCAATCTGCCTCTACTTTGTATGCAGGATGCCTCCATAGCATGGCTGATGAGTGGACTAGGTCCACACCCGGGATCCAAACCTGGGAACTCAGGCCACCAAAGAGGAACACATGGAAATTTAACCACTTAGCCACCAGGCTGGCCCCCTTTATTCTTAGTTTTAAGCATCCTATGTAGGATGAAATTGAGCAAACATTTGTTGAATACCATCTGAATTCCAGCTATCACACTAGTTTCAGAGAAAACAAAATTATTTATTTTCCCTGCACCTGTGACATCATGCTAGTCAATATATCCTAATTAAGACAAAGTAGTAGAAGGAGGAGCAGAAAGAGGAAGCTAGAAATAAAGTTTTATGAATACTTAGTCTCTAGACAACAGAAATAATGACAAATTTAAAAGAAAGGTAGGTATTTAGAGAGGAAAACAAATAGTTTTAACAACAATAGCAGCAACACCGAAAACAACATCTGAAACGTCAATTGATTAAATTAGCAATGAACATGAATGATTTCTTTTAAAAAAAGGAAAACAAATAGCTAATATGTGACAAATGTAGTAGAAATACATGTTAAAAGAAGGTACCTCTTTAATCCCCCTTAGGGCCAGGATTTAAGAAGTGCTATATTAAAATGCATTTGTTTCTCTGTTTTGCTGGGAGGAGAGCTCTGACACACCTTGGTTTCGATTATAAATTGGTGCATCATTTCTGGAAAGCAACTTGGTAATAATAATAAGGGTCATTAAAAATTTAAATTCTGTTTAAATTTCTATAATTTGACTAAACATGGCAGAAACTATGTCTATTTTAAACACCACTGTATCTTCTGTAGCTTTTAAAGTACCTGACACAGTTAGTTTTCAATAAATTTTGTTGGATGAATGAATGATGATTATCAAAGCATGAATTTTAAGAGCAAAGTAAACTAGAAAAAGTCTGAATATTAACATTAAAGGAACTATTAATAATTTTTGGCCTATTCATAAGACAACATATTATTCAGCTAATAAAATAATATTTATATAAAATTATAATAGCAAAGGAATGCCCATTAAGCAATAATACAAAATAAGATAGTCTCATGGTAGCCTGTACTCCATTATCTCAAATAAATTTAAAAGAGAAGATATGATAAAATGTCAGTTGTGGGTCAAGGTTATTTGTGTTCTTACAATCCACTCTTGTGGTAGGATTCTCCTAATTCTTCACTCGCCTGTTGATGATGGAAGTTACAGTTCAAATTGTTCTGCATTTTCAAAATGTTTCGTATGTTAAAAGTCTAGTAAACCTAGACAGAATATCAGATCATTCTATTTAACACTTCCTGACATGACAAATAGATATATTACATATAAATTAAAGGCATCTATTTTCTTTTTTCTCTTTATATTCTAGCATGAAATTCAATGTCAGATTCATTTTAATGTTAATGCAGTCTTTGACTATTACCCTTATTAATATATTTTTAGTTTGAGGTAAATTGGACACTTATTACTAATAAAGATTAAAATATGACGAACTCTTGACATATATATTTCAACAAAAGGGTAGATTGTCACAAACAGTTGCTGGACTGAGCAGTTTCTCCAAATTATGGTAGGTAATTGCTAGTTTGTGGCAAATGCCACAATATTCAGAAACCTAGTCTCACATTTAGTATAAGCAATTTCCATTCCAGTGGGTTTACTCACATACTCACATGCACTATATTATGAAGGATTTTAAACCTAACCCTTCATTTTATTTCTCCCATAAGTGTGATGTTAAAAAATATGACTTTAGTTTCCATCGTGTAGTTTCAGATTTATTCACATACACCAGTGGTTCCACCTAATCTTTGGAAATTGAACACTGGCCAGAAAAAAATGGGTAAACATACATATATATATATAATATAGAAAGGAGATATGGAAATGGAAGGAGAAAGTTAAGTATCAAATAATAAAGACTAGAAAATTTTTATAAAAGACTAGAAAGGATGAAAGTTTAGAAAAAATAGCTTTTGCTTCTACCCAGGGCTGCCTTGAGGCAATTATTGCCAGTTTCTCTACAGAGATCAGCAACAGCAGCCAAGACATCAGTGTCCTCATGAAGTAAGTGCCAACTGACTAACCAGTTGCCCTTAGGGATCAAATATCTCATCCTACTCTCTAAAAATCCCCAGGGCTGTGGATTATAATTTTTTCGTGGATTACAATTACAAGGGAGATTGTCAGTTCACAATCATAGTACACCTCATAGTTTAAAATTTGAGATTACAAAAGGTCAAAAGGTAAAAGAAAAAAATACAGTTGATGTAAAACAGACATAGAAACTTTGAATCATGTTCAAAATATTGACTTTATATTTATACACATATATGTAAAAAAAGAAAGATTACAAATGGGAATGATCAACAGTGGTCACCTGGTAGAGTTTTCAGTACAAGGCCTATCTCTTACGCTCTAAAACAGAGGTCAGCAAATGCAGCCTGCAGGCCAACTTGGGCCTGCTTCCTATTTTTGTAAATAAAGTTTTATCGGAACACAGCCATATCAAATAATTTACATATTATCTATAGCTGCTGTCACATTACAAGGGCAAGGTTAAGTAGTGTGACAGAGACCGTCTGGCCCTCAAAACCTAAAATATTTACTATCTTGGCTTTTACAGAAAAATTTTGGTCTAAACTCACAGACAGGCCTGGCCTTTGATCCCTCCTCAGCACACATTACCAGCACAGCCGACACCCACTAGAAAAACAGCTCATGAGCCAAAATAACTAAACACATAAGGAAAGCAATATTTCAGAGAAAGACAAACTGGACAACGTAAGCCACAATAAGGAAAGAACTTTAACAGATCAAACCAGTCAAAAATAAGTGTGTTAAAGATAGATGATTGAGTGATAGATAGATATTGTCAATACAAAACAAGAATTAAAATTCATTTAAAAATGAATGAAGTAGAAATATTAGATATGAAAAAGTATGAGTTAGTATAAAGAGAACAAAAGATTAATCAGTGATAGATTGGATAGACCTGAAGGGTGAAATAATGAGTTGGAACATCAGATTGAGAAATTTTCCCAGAAGACAATAAGAAAAGCTAAAGAGACCTGGCTTACCGATA
Organism: Equus quagga; assembly: GCF_021613505.1. Classification (NCBI taxonomy): domain Eukaryota; kingdom Metazoa; phylum Chordata; class Mammalia; order Perissodactyla; family Equidae; genus Equus; species Equus quagga. Next base: position 17,551,642 of record NC_060269.1, read on the forward strand.
AGTACCAAATAACGAAATTTCGCAAAGGAGGAGGAAAAAAATGGAAAGAGAAAAATATTTGAAGAAATAATGGAGATAGACTTACTATGCTGGTAATATGGCAGTCTATTACTCAGCACTAAAAACCACTAAATTACTAAATTCTAAAATATTTTCTTAAAAGATCAAAGAGCTGACATAATGTGATAATTAGGATTACCATATGAAGTCTAGGAAAAGATGAGAAACCATAAGGGTAAACTCGACATTGAAGTAGCTTTTGCCCTGAGGACATTTGCCAAACTTCATAAATATGAGCTTTGGCTTTTAAGGTGTAGTAGGGTGTGAGAGTGAAGAGAAAAAGCCCAGGCTTCCCCAAAGGTGTGGAATCCAATAGGAAACTTCTCTCAAACCTGGAGCCCCCAAATCCCAAGTCTCCTGTTAAGATGACTAGATACATTTACCCAGTCACACCCTCTTCTCCAAAAGCCTGAAAATAAAGTTGCCTAGGTACTGATTAGACTGAGAGGTGGAGAAGGGGAAACCTATCCCTAAGAATGTGGAGCCACAAGGCAGCTCTTAAAATCATACCATTGAGATGGTGCAGAAAAGTCCCTCAAGTTGTGAATTCACCATATTTCATTGTTCTAAGACTCAATTTTCTGGCGGGGGGGGGGGATCCCATTTTAAGATTTATCAGTCAGGTTGTGTATTATATTTGCTAAAGGCCCAGCAGCAGTTGTGACTTAATCATTGGTTGACCGTACATGAACGTTAAACATGCAGTGTCTGGGGCTGGCCTGGTGTCACAGCGGTTAAGTTCACATGTTCTGCTTCTGCCACCTGGGATTCGCCGGTTTGGATCCTGGATGAGGACATGGCACTGCCTGGCAAAGCCATGCTGTGGTAGGTGTCCCACGTATAAAGTAGAGGAAGATGGGCATGGTTGTTAGCTCAGGGTCAGTCTTCCTCAGCAAAAAAGAGGAGGATTGGCAATGGATGTTAGCTCAGGGCTAATCTTTCTCAAAAGAAAAAAAAACACACTGTCAGTATGTCAGAAAAAAAAATGAAAGAGATAATAAAGGAGCACTTTTTTAATAAATGCTATACCACTTGGAGCTGGATTTTCAATGTGAAAAAGATCTAAGAGTACCTTGTTGAATTTATTTATTTATTTATTTATTTTGAGGAGGATTAGCCCTTAGTAACTGCTGCCAATCCTCCTCTTTTTGCCAAGGAAGACTGGCCCTGAGCTAACATCTATGCCAATCTTCCTCTACTTTATACATGGGACGTCTACCACAGCATGGCTTTTTGCCAAGCAGTACCATGTCCTCATCTAAGATCCGAACCAGGGAACCCTAGGCCGCCAAGAAGTGGAACATGCGAACATAACCACTGCGCCACTGGGATGGCCCCAAATTTATTTTGCTTGTTGTTTGCTTTTGATACATAGAGATGAATGACACTTAACAACAATCTAAGTGAGTCTAAAAGAACTCTTTAAATAAAAATCCAAAGTGATGATACAGCATTTCTTATGGTTTACTTGGCAGCATTACTTAGTGATTCACAAAATATTGTTGCTTTTTCATTCTTGACATTTATCATCAATGAAAACAGCAGTATTTTCAGACTAATGGTAACTCACAAGCACCCAAAGGAAGAATAATCAGATCTTCTTTATAGGAGCTCACCTATCCTAAGCCTTAAGGAACATCACAAATAATTTGCCAATGAAAATGACCAGTTCATATTCAAACATAACTAATCACACAAGGAAACAAGTTAATATGAGCCAATATCATCAAAAAAATGAAGGCAGAAACAGATAATTAAATATTTCTGAAATTGGAATTGTCAGACACATTTGAAACAACATCAAAACTATGTTTAACATTTTCAAAGAAATGGAAAACAAGCTTGCAAATATCTGCAGGGGATAGTAAACTACAAAACATAGCAGGATGTTAAGTTATAAGAATTCAGTAATTAAGCTGAAAATTAAATGGATGATTTCAGAAGTAGGTTAGAAACAGCCGAAGAGAGAATTAGCGAACTGGAAGAAAGTCAGAAAAATTTATTCAGAATAAAGTATAGAGAAAGTAAAAAGGAAAATATTACAGTGATATTAAGACACATGGAAGATATCATAAGAAGTTCTAATATATGTCTAAGTTGAGTTCCAGAAGGAAAAGCAAGAAGAAGAAAACCAGGAGTGGTATTTCCAAATCTAATGGCTGAACATTTTCCAGAAATAATGAAAGAATGATTTGCATCATGAAGACTTTCATTTCCAAGCAAGATACAAAAGCCTTTACACTGACACACCCATATCAAAGTAAAACTGCAAAACACCAAAAATAAAGAGTGATTTTAACAACAGTTGGTGAAAAGTGACAGACTGTCTTGAGCAAGAGATAAAAATTTAGAAATAAGAATTGGATGGCAAAACAAAAGTTAAACTTTTGTGTAATTAAACTGTGCTGACAAATATGGATAGTGATGATTCTGAGAAAAAAAAATTCACGTGAATTGAACTATCAATGTATAGCATTAGAAATACCCTAATTTATTGCTTCATTTTTCCTTTTTTCATGTTTCCACTAGAATGGCATATGACAAAGAAAAAATCTAGGTCTAAATGATTCTAAAATAGCTTTGAATTTAAAATTTTGTTCTTAAAGAAAAAGTCTTTCAAGAACAGGTGTGCTATAAAATGTTTCTACCAGCAGCTGCTATTCTAAAGGAAATTCCAAAAGATATATTTCAGGCAGAATGTGAGTGGTCCAGGATAGAAAGTATGTGATAGAAGAAACATTGAAAAGCAAAAATTGTGTGAAATAAATTATTGCCTTTTTAAAAATAAAAATGCTATGCAAGGTTAAAATAAAATCAAGTATTAACAAGCAACACCAAATTAAGATGTAAGTTGGGGGGCTGGCCCTGTGGTCAAGTGGTTAAGTTCGTGCGCTCTGCTTCACTGGCCCAGGGTTTCGCTGGTTCAGATCCTGGCTGCAGACATGACACTGCTCATCAGCCCATGCTGAGGCGGTGTCCCACATGCCACAGCTAGAAGGACTCACAAGTAAAATATACAACTATGTACTGGGGGGATTTGGGGAGAAGAAGCAGAAAAAAAATCAAAAAAGAAGATTGGCAACAGTTGTTAGCTCAGGTGCCAATCTTTAAAAAAATAAAAAAAGATGTAAGTTGGGAAGTAAATGAATGTATTTAAAATGTATTGTTCAAGAATAAACCTCCTTTTTCCTTAAGGTATTCAATTATTTTAGACTTTGAGAAGAATGTATTTTGTAATTTTTGGAGGTAAAACTAAAATAGTTGAAACAGAGCATATATCTTCCAAAGTAGTAGAAGAAAGTAAAAGAAATATCTAATTAATTAAAAATAAGGTAAGAATCATAGAAGTAAACAAAAACAGAAAACTAGAGAAAAATAGCAAAACAAAATCAGATAGGAGATACAAACAGAAATATGAGTAGTTATATCACATGTAAATAGACTAAAACTCCAGTTAAGAGACAATGATCATTAGAATGTTGATAAAAACCAGTGAACGTTTTCAAATATAATGCAGGGTCAAAAGGACACTTTTAAAACATTAGGATACAGAGAATATGAAATGACAAGATAGAAAAAAATCAATCATGATAATACCAAAGAATGCTGGTTACCTGTGCATGTATCAGACACAAGTATACTTTAAGGATGAGTACATTATTTGGGATAAAGGCAGTCACATCTCAATTAGAAAAGGTTTCATTCACAAGGAATATATAAAAATTATGTGTATTTATTATTTATATATATATATATATGAATGCCTTAAAATACAAAACAAGAATAGCTACATAACTATAAGGAGATTTAACTCTGCAATCATAAATGCAGATTTAATTTGCTTCTTTTAGTATCAATGCATGAAGCCAACAGAAAATAAGTAATAGTATATAAGATTTTGAATACCATGATTAACAAACAACTTAATGGATGTAGATAGAACACTGAAGCCAAGAGCTGCAGTGTTCATATTCTTTTCTGAGTGTTATTAACTTATCTGAAATCTTGAGACAGGATGAAATCACCAAGGGACTGAGCGCTTAGAAAACAGAAGGGGACAATTTGTCTCTTGAGCCCTTGGGTGTTACATAGTAAAACATCTGAGACTGAAAAGTAGTGGTCCATGAGGCGGGATGGCGTCCTGGGAGAAAAATGAGTCAAGTTAATCAAAGAGAAGGAAGTAATCAAGTGGAACCTTAATAAGAAAAATTTCTGTGCATTACTTTGGGTAAAACTGATTAGAGCCTGTTAGGAAAAGAGAGGAGAGAAATCGGAGACTTCTTTCTATCATAGATTATCCAATTTGAATATAACGCAATGTGTAAGTAGTAACAAAGGGCTATAGAGCTATGTATCAGGGAAGGTCATGAAAGGTAGCAGGGTTTGCTGAAGGAGAGGGCTGTTTATTAGTCTACACATATTTTAAATGTAATTATACATTAATCAATGATCTTGTGCTGCAGAGGAAACTATAACATAAACTGATAAATATTTAAAGGTGAATGTTAATGAAATCACTACGTGTAATATTTTGTAATTAATAGTTTGTAGAGTAAGGCTAATGCAGTACTCTGAGGGATATTTACAGCTTTAAATAAGTTTATCAGGAAATAAGGAAATCTAAAATACTGAATTAAACATTTAGCACACGAAGTTGGAAAGCAACAGAGCCAGACCAAAGAAATAAGAGTAAGAGAATTAATACAGAAAAGGACAAAGATCCTATCCACCTGCATCAATGTTGTCAAGAACCAGTTACAAGAACCAGTGTTAAACTCATTCCAAATCAACGTTGAATTCACATCACTAACGACACATCTGAAATTCAGTCAATCGGCAAAAGCTAGTCTAGTAATTTCAATTCCACGGGTAAAAATTAACCAATCTCTAACCTGTCCCACTTCTGAAAGTTTGCCGTCTTAAACCCCATGCTTCCCCAAGCCTAACCAAGATCAATTCTCTTCTTTGCCCAGAAACACTGCGTCCTACAAAGACAGCTCTCTCTTGTGTAGCAGTCAGGTATTCATTTTGGATATGGAGTCGAGGCCTCTTCCTTTGACACTATATATCACAAAGATATTCACTTCCACATGGTGATAATTACAAGGATGTTCATCGCAGACTAATCTGTGATGTGAGGAAGGTGGAGGCAAACTGGATGACTCTAACTCTGTAAGTAGAAAGGTGAAGATTAACGGAGACACACCTTATAGTAAAAGGCAAAAGTCAGAAACGATCATTTAGATGTACACATGGCAACATGTATGAATCTTAACGACAAAGTGCTTGGTGAAAAAGGTAAGAAACAAGATGAGACACATATACAAATAACCCAAACCATTTACTTGGACTAAAGATACAGGACAACTAAATAATACATATTTTGCAAAAACATGGAAACAAAAAGATACACATTTCACTCATTAGAATGTTTACCTCTGGGAGTCCTGTAATGGGAGTGAAGAATGATAAGGAGAGGAGAAGAGAGTAACGTAGATTAGAGTAAACAGAAGTGAACAAAATATAGTAAAGTGAGGGGAGAGGAGGATGGAGGAGAGGAGGGGAAAGTAGAAAGATTAGAGGAGGGTAGAGAAGAGAGGAGAAGGAGCTGGAAGGGAAGAAAGAAGAAAAAGGAGATGAGGAGAAGGAAGAAAGGGAAAGGAAGGGGAAGAGAAACACAGGGCAAGAAGGAAGAAGAAGCTAAGAGGAGAGGGGAAAGGAGAAGAGACAAAGAGGAGGCAGGCAGGAGAATCTTTTTCTGGAACAATGTTGCTAACGCGTCATGAATTGAAGAGTATGACTAACTTAATTTCCTTCACCTGGGGTCTAAAACATGAAAAAAATTATTTCAGGCATTTAATGAAGTAATGATGGCAATGTGTACAGATCAGGATAACGGATTGTTATGAAAGCTATTTGTTTTAATGTATGTTCTAAAATTCAAATGAGTTGTATTCTCCAGTTTCTTTCACGCTTGGACATAAAAATAGAATTTTCCCCCATGGTCTATTAAAATTGATGAATATCTTCTCTTCTAGAAGCATCTAATTTCATGTTTATTGAAAGCTTTCAGTAATTTTTTTCTCAAAATAATTAAACTTTTGGTGGAAAAGCAATTATAAACTAAACTTTGTTTTTTCGTGCATACAATCTCTACATGTCTTTATTTTCTTTCATTTTACATTTTTAGGGGTATCTTTACTTTTTTATCATGCATCATATTATCACAATTTTTGAAATCCAAAGGAGAAAAAATAAAATATAACAAAGGCTTCATTCCTTGTCTTTCATTAAAATCATTGTCCATATCATACCGTAAGTTTGGTACCTATGCATACGTAGATTGTAATTTTATGTGTAGATTTTACCTATAAACTAATGTGTTACTTTAAAGAAGTTATCATGGAAAGGTTTCACTTATTCAAATAACCACACTATTGTCTAAATCATTTTTGATCATCCTCTTTAAGAATTATTCAAAAAGTTATTTTATGTACTGAATATATGCACATTTTCTGTATTCCTTAATTTTGCCATATCTTGTTTTTTATAATAAAAATATATATTATACAGAATGAACACTCCCTATTCCACAAAATGACTGATTTTCACCTGTTCCCCCAATTAAATCCACTCATAAATGCTGCAGATTTAATACTATTGAGACTAAACATGAAGATTATCCCACAGGCTCTCCAAACAGGCAAGCAAACAAACAAAAGTACCTGATCTACAAGTATCTAAATCTTTTCTTTCTACTTCTTCCTACCTGAATGCCTGAATTGTGGAGGATTAGCAAAAACACAGCAACAGCAAACAAGCAAAAACACCCTAACATTCTCTTAAAATCACGTATCATATGCATGTTTCGTAAAAATTTTTGGTTCCACTTTAATCTACTTATCTTTGTTGGCTAAATTACACTGAAATAATGGTATCGAGATAAGAATTTTTGAGAAAAGGCTTAAAAATGTCTCTGTTTTAAAGGAACGGTTTCCAATGCTTTCAAAAGTTTTCAAGTCCTAAAAATACAGAAATGAAACTTAACTGTCTTGTCTGTTTCCAATTCACTCATTATATATACACTGTATGTATATTATATGCAGTACAGGAATATGTAGAAGTGAATGTTCTAGCCTAAACAAAGGGATTGGTGATAGCATTTTTAGTATTCAGGTTTCCATATATGGGTTTTGGGTTACAGGCTGTCAGCATCAGAGGATTTGAATTTGCTGTTGGCCCTATTGCTCTTACATTTTTTTTTTTTTTACCTTAAATAAAGAAAGGCACCAGGAGATTCCTACAGATCTTTTTTCTTTGCCACTATCCCTAGGCAAGAAGGAGGAATTAGCCTTGAAACCAGATCCTTCTAGTCCCTGTATTTAATTTTAAGTAAGAAATCAGGCGACCGAAGATGTAAGATTGTCAGAGAACAGCAGAGGGCAGTATTTACTCATGGCTGAATAGTCTCCGTGCTCAGAAAAGTTTTAAATTTGGAGGGGTCACCGTGGCAGAAATGCATGACATATGCCCTATATTTGCATTGCTTGGCTTAAATTCTGATTTTCTAAATGGTTTCCCTTAAAGGGGAAAGAATACTGACCTAATTCCTAGTCACATTTTTTATTCTTTTAAAGAAGCGACGCATGCTACCACAAAAACTAGCTACAGTAGATGGCAGGGGAATTAATGGGAGTGCAGTACGTGGCACATGGACATTTTTAAAATTTCATTTTTTTTCTATTTTTCTCATATCTGTTCTTTCCCCAGACCAAAAAACAAACCACAACACAACGAAACAAAATTTCATCATGATTCCTTTGGCTACAAAATGTCAAGGGGGAAATACTACAACAGAGATCAAAATTCCAAACTTTGCAACAGGAAAAGATCTCCATCTTTCCAAAGGGCTACCATTGTTATTGTTGAAACTCCAAGGTTTGGCTACCGGCACCTGGGATCCATTTGGGAAGGGAAACAAAACAAACACGAAGTTCCCCTGGCTTTTCCTATAGGAAGTCCAAAGTGCGGCTGGTACCGAGACCTTGGTGTCACCTGGAAGGTGGGGGACGGGGCAAGTGGGTGCAGGTTTAGGGTTCAGCTCGCCCTGGACCGCAGGGAGCTCACTCTGTAGACAGAGGAGGAATGGGAGGATCGGGTTTGGATTCTGTCGGATCCCATTGTACAGCAGCTCCCTCCCCTCCATCGAAAGAGACGGGGCAGGAAACGGTTAAAGCAAATCCTCGCTGTGCATTCCCAGACAGGCTTTGCTTAATCCTTCCTCCCCGCACGAACAGACCCTCACCCCCCGCCTTTCTTTTATTTCTCTCGACCCCCTTACCCCTGAATTATTACTAGCATAACAACCCAACGGTCTTCCCCCAACCCCCGCCACTAAAGTTATTTATCTGCAAACCTGACCCCGCCTCCATCTATTCTGCGGCAGCTTTTTGCTGTTATTGCTCTGACGCCGGCCAAGATTTGACCAAAAGTAAAAAAAAGGGAAAAAAGTCAGCCCCCCTCTCAGCGCCTCCGACTCGCCGGGCTCCCACACCCGACCGCCTCGGTCCTCCGGGAGGCTGGAGTGATTAGCATCCCGAGAAGCCAGTCGGAGGCCGAAAACGCCGGCGAGCGCTCGCGGTAGGAGTTCCAGGCGGGGCTGCTTCAGCTCCGGCCCAATGGGGCCGGGGCGAGGGAGGGGCAGTAGGTGACAGGACCGGGAGCTAGGGGGAGTCCTGGCGAACTAAAGTGCGGGGATCAATGAGTGGCGAGCAAAGTTTCTGAGTCTGGCTCCAGCTCGAGGTCTTCCCTCCCCCTCTGTTTGTGTTTCGGCGACGCGCTGTGTGTGTGTGTGTGTGTGCGTGTGTGTGTGCGCGCGCGCGCGTGCAGCAGGGAAGGGGCGGGGAGTGTGAGGGACCCGCCGGAGGTGGAGAGGGGCTCGCTGTGCTCCGGCTCCTCAGCGGTACAACCCTCAGCCCGGGCAGGCGAGAAGGAGAGCGCTGACAGCGCGGTCCCGAGCTGCCGCGGGCGCCGCCACCGCCCAGCGCCGACCTCCCCGCCTCCACCGCCAGCGGGGAAGGAGACCGAAGGACCAACCACCCCCCGCCCCAAACAAAAAGCCTTGTGGATTACAAAGTGAAACTGACACGGGACAATAAAAACAAAGATAACCAGGGCAGGGGCGAGGCGCACGAGAGTGGGCTTCTGACTGGGGCCGCCGGAGAACGAACCCCCTGGCATGGTGAGGGGAGGGGACTCGGGGACCGCGCGCTGCTCCAGCCCGACCCCTGCGAGGCCAAGAAGAAAGGGGGACTTGCGCTCGATTTGGATGTACAAATAATGGGTCGGCATTGCTCCCCAGCACAGGTAAAAATTAAAAAATAAAAAAATGCCAAGGAGCTCTGGATGTTGCCTGCGCCCGACCACGGGCTCGAAGCCGCACCAGGGGCGGCGGCGGCGGCTGCTGGAAGAGAAGGGACGGAGCTGAGCGCTCCCAGGTCCCGGAGCCCTAGCGCCAACTCGAGCGCCAGGAACGCAGTTCGAGAGCTGCTCGCGCGCAGACGCCGCCGCCTGGGCCTCAGCGGCCGCTCCTGCAGCCCTGTTGGAGGGGCGTTGCAGCCTTGTTCTTTGAGGAGTGGGGGCTCGAGGAAATCCCTCGTCTCCAGTTTTTGGGAAAGGAATTCGATCATCTCCCGGTTCCCCATCGCCCTCTTCTCCGGGCGCATTTGTTCGTTCCACACATCGCTCCAGACGCTCGTTCTTCCCTCTTCACTTTCTCTGCCTTGGGTAAGTTCTAAAGTTTCTGAAGACAATTGTTTGCAATGATTCCTCATATACCTTAAATACAGGCAACCTCTCCCAACTCACATCCTCCACCCGGGCGAAAACGCTCAGACTCTGGATTCAAAAACAAAGTGAAGAGGGAAAATATAGGAGGTTTGAGAAACTTTTCAGGGAACTCATCAACGCGCAGGAGTGTCCCGCGGAATGCCGTGCCGCTTTTCGTCCCGGCATCTCTCTCGCACTACGCGCCCAAATGGCTACCTGGAGCCTTTGGATGATGCGACTTGCTTCTGCTGGGCTGGAGGTTCTTTGAAATAGCAGGGCTCTCAGAGCCATCGGCTGCATTTTTGCTGGGGCTACTTAATCCCTGTCATTATCACTCCCTTTGCCTCACCTCTTCCTTCTCTTTATCACACCGTTCCAGGGAGCCAGGACCATGGACTTGGCAGCAGACAGGGCTCCTGGCCGCCCGTGGCTCCCGCTGCCCACTCTGTCAGTATTTCAGCTCTTTCGCATCTTTTGGCTGCTGTCACTGCTCCCGGGGCCGGCCCAGGTGAGCGGGGCAGAGCAGCGCCAGGTTTTCCAAGTGCTGGAGGAGCAACCTCCCGGCACGCAGGTGGGCACCATCCAGACGCGCCCCGGCTTCACCTACCGGCTCAGCGAAAGCCACGCCCTGTTTGCCATAAACAGTAGCACCGGCACCCTGTACACCACCGCCACCATCGACCGCGAGAGCCTCCCCAGCGACGTGATCAACTTGGTGGTCCTTTCCAGCTCGCCCACCTACCCCACAGAAGTGCGAGTGCTGGTGCGGGACCTCAACGACAACGCCCCCGTCTTCCCAGACCCCTCGATCGTGGTCACTTTCAAGGAGGACAGTAGCAGCGGGCGCCAAGTCATCTTGGATACGGCCACCGACTCAGACATCGGCTCCAATGGTGTGGACCACCGCTCCTACCGCATCATCCAGGGCAACGAGGCGGGTCGCTTCCGCCTAGACATCACCCTGAACCCGAGCGGCGAGGGCGCGTTCCTGCATCTGGTGTCAAAGGGCGGGCTGGACCGCGAGGTCACTCCGCAGTACCAGCTATTGGTGGAAGTGGAGGACAAGGGCGAGCCTAAGCGGCGGGGCTACCTTCAGGTAAACGTGACTGTGCAAGACATTAATGACAACCCCCCGGTTTTTGGCAGTTCCCACTACCAGGCGGGGGTGCCTGAGGACGCGGCCGTGGGCTCCAGCGTCCTCCAGGTGGCGGCGGCGGACGCGGACGAGGGCACCAACGCGGACATCCGCTATCGGCTGCAGGACGAGGGGACCCCCTTCCAAATGGACCCCGAAACCGGGCTTATCACGGTGCGAGAGCCCCTGGACTTCGAGGCCCGGCGCCAGTACTCGCTTACGGTGCAGGCTATGGACAGAGGCGTGCCTTCCCTGACTGGGCGCGCCGAGGCGCTGATTCAGCTGCTGGACGTGAACGACAATGACCCTGTGGTGAAATTCCGCTACTTTCCTGCCACCTCGCGCTACGCCTCGGTGGATGAGAACGCTCAAGTGGGCACTGTGGTGGCTCTGCTCACCGTGACCGACGCAGACTCCCCCGCGGCCAACGGGAACATCTCCGTGCAGATTCTCGGGGGCAATGAGCAGCGCCACTTTGAGGTGCAGAGCAGCAAAGTGCCGAATCTGAGCCTCATTAAAGTAGCCAGCGCCCTGGATCGCGAGCGCATCCCTTCTTACAACCTAACAGTTTCCGTCTCTGATAACTATGGGGCGCCCCCTGCCGCAGCGGTCCAGGCGCGCTCTTCTGTGGCAAGCCTGGTGATTTTCGTCAATGACATCAATGACCACCCTCCTGTCTTTGCACAGCAAGTGTACAGAGTGAACCTGAGCGAGGAGGCGCCCCCGGGAAGCTATGTGAGTGGAGTGTCTGCCACCGATGGCGACTCTGGTCTCAATGCCAATCTGCGTTACAGCATCGTCTCTGGCAATGGACTAGGTTGGTTCCATATTAGTGAACATAGCGGCCTGGTGACCACTGGGGCTGCTGGGGGCTTGGACCGTGAACTTGCTTCTCAGATTGTACTGAATATCAGCGCTCGGGACCAGGGGGTTCACCCCAAGGTTTCCTATGCCCAGCTTGTAGTAACTCTCCTGGATGTGAATGATGAAAAGCCAGTATTTAGCCAGCCAGAAGGGTACGATGTATCTGTGGTTGAGAATGCCCCAACAGGGACGGAACTATTGGTGCTGGGAGCAACTGATGGGGATCTGGGTGACAATGGCACAGTGCGCTTCTCCTTACAAGAGGCTGAGACTGACCAGAGGTCCTTCCGTCTGGATTCTGTGTCTGGGAGGTTGAGTACTATCTCCTCCTTGGACAGAGAGGAGCAAGGTTTCTACTCCCTGTTGGTTCTGGCCACAGATCTAGGCTCCCCTCCCCAGTCTTCAATAGCTCGCATCAATGTGAGTCTCTTGGATGTGAATGACAACAGCCCTGTGTTCTACCCAGTCCAATACTTTGCTCATATTCAGGAGAATGAGCCTGGAGGCAGCTACATCACCACAGTGTCTGCTACTGACCCAGACTTGGGTCTCAATGGAACTGTCAGATATAGTATATCAGCTGGGGACAGGTCTCGGTTTCAGGTCAATGCTCAGAGTGGGGTTATTTCTACAAGAATGGCCCTAGACAGAGAAGAGAAAACAGCTTACCAATTGCAAATTGTCGCTACTGATGGTGGCAATTTACAGTCTCCCAACCAGGCAATAGTAACCATCACTGTATTGGACACTCAAGACAACCCACCTGTATTCAGCCAGGCTGCCTACAGCTTCGTGGTCTTTGAGAATGTGGCTCTGGGATATCATGTGGGTAGTGTGTCTGCATCCACCATGGATCTCAATTCCAACATCAGTTATCTCATTACTACTGGGGATCAGAAAGGTATGTTTGCTATCAACCAGGTCACTGGGCAGCTTACCACAGCAAGTGTGATTGACAGAGAAGAGCAATCGTTTTATCAGCTGAAAGTAGTGGCCAGTGGGGGCACAGTGACTGGAGACACTATGGTTAACATAACAGTTAAGGATTTGAATGACAACTCTCCCCATTTCCTTCAGGCGGTAGAGAGTGTGAATGTGGTGGAGAATTGGCAGACAGGTCACAGCATTTTCCAGGCCAAAGCTGTGGACCCTGATGAAGGTGTCAATGGCATGGTACTCTATAGCTTGAAGCAAAATCCCAAGAACCTGTTTACTATCAATGAAAAGAATGGTAATATTAGTCTGCTAGGGCCCCTGGATGTTCATGCTGGTTCCTACCAGATAGAGATCTTGGCATCTGATATGGGTGTTCCACAGCTCTCCTCTAGTTTCATCTTAACAGTTTATGTCCATGATGTAAATGACAACCCACCAGTGTTTGACCAACTTTCTTATGAGGTCACCCTTTCTGAGTCAGAACCTGTGAATTCTCGATTTTTTAAAGTGCAAGCTTTTGATAAGGATTCAGGAGCAAATGGTGAAATTGCATACAGCATTGCTGAAGGAAATACAGGGGATGCTTTTGGCATATTCCCAGATGGTCAGTTGTATATAAAAAGTGAACTGGATCGTGAACTTCAAGACAGATATGTTTTACTGGTTATTGCTTCTGACAGAGCAGTGGAACCCCTTAGTGCTACTGTGAATGTTACTGTAATTTTAGAAGATGTAAATGATAACAGACCTCTTTTTAACAGTACCAATTACACATTTTACTTTGAAGAGGAGCAGAGAGCTGGGTCATCTGTTGGCAAAGTAAGTGCTCTAGATAAAGACTTTGGGCCAAATGGAGAAGTAAGGTATTCTTTTGAAATGGTGCAGCCCGATTTTGAGTTGCATGCTATCAGTGGGGAAATTACAAACACTCGCCAGTTTGACAGGGAGTCCCTTATGAGGCAGAGAGGGACTGCAGTGTTTAGCTTTACAGTCATTGCTGCAGACCAGGGGCTCCCTCAGCCTCTCAAGGATCAGGCCACAGTACATGTTTATATGAAGGATATAAACGATAATGCTCCCAAATTTTTAAAAGACTTTTACCAAGCTACAATATCAGAGTCAGCAGCCAACCTGACACAAGTTTTGAGAGTATCTGCCTCAGATGTCGATGAAGGTAATAATGGACTTATTCATTATTACGTAATAAAAGGAAATGAAGAAAGACAGTTTGCTATAGACAGTACCTCTGGTCAGGTGACACTAATTGGCAAATTAGACTATGAAGCAACACCTGCCTATTCCCTTGTAATTCAAGCAGTGGATTCAGGGGCAACCTCCCTCAATTCAACCTGTACCTTAAATATTGATATTTTAGATGAAAATGACAATACCCCTTCTTTCCCTAAATCAACACTATTTGTTGATGTTTTGGAAAACATGAGAATTGGTGAACTCGTGTCTTCTGTTACTGCAACTGATTCAGATTCTGGTGACAATGCTGATTTACATTACAGTATTACTGGGACTAACAACCACGGAACTTTTAGCATTAGCCCAAACACTGGGAGTATTTTTCTTGCCAAAAAACTGGACTTTGAGACACAGTCTTTGTACAAATTAAATATAACAGCAAAAGACCAAGGAAGGCCTCCTCGTTCATCTACGATGTCAGTGATTATACATGTGAGGGACTTCAATGACAATCCTCCTAGCTTTCCTCCTGGGGATATTTTCAAGTCTGTTGTTGAGAACATTCCCATTGGAACATCTGTCATTTCAGTGACTGCACGTGACCCTGATGCAGACATTAATGGGCAACTATCCTATGCAATCGTTCAACAGATGCCAAGGGGCAACCACTTTGGCATAGATGAAGTCAAAGGCACTATATATACTAACGCTGAAATCGATCGAGAATTTGCTAATCTCTTTGAGTTAACTGTAAAAGCCAATGATCAAGCAGTGCCTATAGAAACTAGACGGTATGCTTTGAAAAACGTGACCATTTTGGTTACAGATCTCAATGACAATGTCCCAATGTTTATATCACAAAATGCTCTTGCTGCAGACCCTTCAGCTGTGATTGGTTCTGTTCTGACAACAATTATGGCTGCCGACCCAGACGAAGGTGCTAATGGCGAGGTGGAGTATGAGATCATCAATGGTGACACAGACACCTTCATTGTGGACCGTTACAGTGGAGACTTGAGAGTTGCTTCAGCACTGGTGCCTTCTCAGCTCATCTATAATCTCATAGTTTCAGCGACAGACCTTGGCCCGGAAAGGAGGAAGTCAACCACTGAATTGACCGTCATTCTTCAGGGCCTTGATGGACCTGTTTTTACTCAACCCAAATATATAACTATTTTGAAGGAAGGAGAACCCATTGGTACCAATGTAATATCCATAGAAGCAGCTAGCCCTAGGGGATCAGAAGCCCCAGTGGAGTATTATATTGTTTCAGTTCGTTGTGAAGAAAAAACTGTTGGACGCCTCTTTACTATTGGACGACAAACGGGCATAATTCAGACGGCAGCCATTCTGGACCGGGAGCAAGGAGCATGTCTTTACCTGGTGGATGTTTATGCCATAGAGAAATCAACTGCATTCCCCAGAACACAGAGAGCAGAGGTAATGATTTTGTAGTCATTTATGAATTATTTGTTGATGTGGTTTTTAGAAAGAGCATTCTCTTTATATTTACTTTCTATAACTATTTACCCTTGTTGTTTATTGTTCATTTTATTCACAGGAGCATATAAAAGTGTACTATCACAAAGACTAACAAGAAATACATGCAATTTAGTTTTAATCCTGGTCAAAACCAAACAATGAGCAGTTTTTACTTTGTATTTCACCTCATAGCAATCACGTGGAAGGCCAGGGAGAAATCTTTAGTCATTTCAGAAGTGCAAAACAGAAATCCATGTATCTAAGCTAAAGCACCACACTAAACTAAACACCCCTCCGTAAGGAAGTCTGCTGGAGGATGGGCAGTTTCGGACTTCTAGGGGGAGTGGCAGTGGAGGATGGACTGACAGTTTACATCAGGGCGGTATTATCTTTCACATCCTCAGCAGTCTTGGCAGTTTCTGTATAGGCAGTGACTAATTTTAATGTGCTGAGCCAAGTTTGGGGAGATTCCTGATTTCATCTGCCTTCACATTTTAGGCACTATCTTCTGACTTGGGGTAATCCTTTCTCTTCCCTCTTGAACTATAAAGCATGCAATGTGCTGTGAATGATCAGAGATTAGAAGCTGTTTCTTGAGACAAAACCGTGTTGTTCAATGCCATGGTATAGGTACATGTTCTTCTGTCTGCTGGTGGGTAAGAAATTCTTGTTTCACAGTATAAGCCAAAAGAATTCCAAGCTTGACCTTCCTTAGGCTTGTACTTCCATGTATCATTGATTTGTTTTTTAATTGAACTACCTCCAAAGTTGTTTTGATAATCAACTAGAAATAATATAGCTATACTCTGGAAAGCTCTCATTTGCTGTCTTCTTTCTCTCTCTCCCTGCTCCCTTCAAAGATATTCTAGCGTCACTCAGCCAAAAACACAAAATATCAAATGTGGTTTGTGATACTTGGCATTAACCCAGATACCACATGCTAGTGAAGTTGAGGCTCGTGTGTTTGTTTTCTTGCTTTCTTTTCTTTTTTGGGGAGGTGAGGGGTTTCCTTCATTTAAAATGTTCATTTGCTATTATTATCTCTCTGAATCCCCTGTGATTTTGTTTTTTTCCGTAACGGCTAACTATGTCTGTTCTATGGATGGAACAGCAAATTCATGGCCTAGAGGGTATTAGAGATATAATTAGAGATATAATCCTTAATAGAGATATAATTCTTAGATATAATTCTTAGAGATGTAATTCTAAGTGGAATTCAGTTTTGTCTTATATACATTGCCCTGAAGGGACTTCTAACCCAAATGTCCTCTTTTGCCTAATTAGGTTTTTAAAGATCTTAACACAGGGCTTATATATTGAGCTATTTGGTTTAACTCAGGCCATGATTTACATGTAATTTTATTTGATTTGAGGTTATTCCTATGCTAAACCCACTTCCTGTCTCTACCTTCCTTCTCTGGAATTATTTCTTAGAGGAAGAGATTTAATTAGCTTGAAAACTGAAATATTTATTAAAGACGGGCAATTAAGTCATTATAGACTTCAGATGAATTTGTTAAACTGCAGAACAAATTATGTTATTGGTTGTTGTTTGGTTTCTTACATTAAATTTTATTAGAACAACATGGAGAATGAGGATAAATGTCCATTGTTATCATTAGAATGTATACTTTGGCTTGTTATTTACTCATTAGATATGCAAAGATTGGTTTAGCTTAAATTTGTTAAATAGTGGTGTCTCTGCAATAGACATGAAGATTAAAATATAAATCATTATAAATTATTTTCTTAGTAGTAGAAGATACTATGTTACTTTTTTAGCCTCAAATGATATCAATGTGAAAAGTTATTCATATTTACTGTACCCTATTTATTTAAAATCTGGGGAGAATTCATTATGATGGCTTTTTTATAGGAAAAAAATTGTTTGTCAGGGTATCTTCTGTGAACTAAAGTGCTGAAATTGTAAACCAAGTTTGAGTTCCCAAGCTCCAACCACTCCTAAAATTAAAAGCAAATGTGTTTCTCCAAAGAATATTGAAAGCAGTAGTTGGGGGCTAGAATTTCATATTATTATTGGTTGTATCTTTCAAGTATATACAATAAAGTTCTTTCTTCCTTCTGCTCAAACAATTAATTTACCGTGGTTCTACCTCTGGTTGTCAGAGGTGATTTTTCAACTGTTTGTTTTCAAGTGCAAACTTCACTCCAGTGGATTTTGTACAAATTTATTCATGTACATTGATAGGAGTCTGGGTTGCTTACTCAGGTTTCTGGCTAGAGTCATGACTGATCACATTCGTGGGCAACAAGAGGGTCAGTGGGTAAAAGAGAATGATTTAATCTGCATTCTTTTCCAAGCTCTGATACTTGTGGAGGAGGACTGGAGACTGCAGATCTGCTGATCTTGCTCATTCTAGAGACCTGTCCAGTTGTCCACCTTCACTCACCCTACTTATTGTATCTCAAACTTTGACATGAACAGGAGTGTCTATGAAGGCTTTTGAGTTGCAGACACCAAGTTTATTATCCTTTTATTCTTGTGTCTTTATAACCTCAGAAGGGTCTTGATTATGTCAAATAGCTCACACAAATTTTGTACCATTTTTTCTAGATTCAGCAAAAAAATGAAGATGTAGTACTTCAATGAGCATTTCTGTTTTAATATGTGTTGGATAGGAACATGTTACTTAGGGACTTGGTTGGACCTCATCAAGGCCAGAGGCTTGGTTTCATTGATCTTTATGATCTCGGAGCCTCATATATTACCTGATGTGTGGTACGTGCTCAGTCCAGGTTTGCTGAGTGAGATGGTAGAAAAGCTAAGACCAGAACATGTGTTCTTGTGCCTCAGAATAAATCAACAGAGAGAAGCTGGGGGAATGGTGGAAGTTAGTAAATTTGATGTTGATCATTAATTGAACTAAGGATATGCTAATTATCTCTGTTCTACAAAAGAATTGAGAATTGTCAGAAAACACAAAGAGGAAAGAGGAACTTAGATGGGTGGTCTCACATGGAACTTAAGGTTTAAATGGAAGGAGATACTGTATAAGCGTCCAGGTTGCAGTTCTCAAATTTGTTGGTTTCAGGACCCCTTTCTGCTCTTAGAAATTGTCAAGGACCCCAAAGAGCTTTTGCTTAGGTGTGTCTTATCTATTGGTATTTATCATTTTGAACATTAAAACAGAAAATTTTAAAATATTTATTAATTCATCTAAAAATCACATTAAACATATAACATTTTTTTTTAATTTTATTTAAAAAAACTTTATTTTAGCAAAATTAAAAAAATAATGAGGGGGCTGCCCTGGTAGCATAGAAGTTGGGTTAGTGTACTCTTCTTTGGCAGTGAGGGATTTGTGGGTTCAGATCCCAGGCACGGGCCAACACACTGCTCATGAAGCCATGCTGTGGTGGTGTCCCACATACAAAATGGAGGAAGACTGGTGTAGATGTTAGCTTAAGGACAGTCTCCCTCAAGCAAAAAGAGGAAGATTGGCAAGAGATGTTGGCTCAGGGCCAATGTTCCTTTAGAAAAAGAAATAATAATAATAATGAAAAGAGAGACATTATTTTACATTTTCTTAATTTTTTAATGTCTGACTTAAGAGAAGACAGCTGGATTCTCAAATCTTCTCATTCAGTCTATTGTAATGTATTATTTTGGTTAAAGTCTATGAAAAGAACCCATCCTCACTCCAACATATGGAGTTGGATAAGGGAGAGAGACTTTGATATCCCTTTTCAGATATTTGTGGGTTTTCTTTTGATACTACACCAGAACTGTAGTATCTGTATCTGTAGTATCACAAGTGGTAGTTTGTTAAAACTTACGTGTGATGTGGAATGTGAAACCATATCAATGAACTTCTCATGTTTTGTTACATAAAAATATATTGATCTATCTTGCATTCTGAATGGATCTTTTACCTATGCATTTCTTAGAAATAAAGATCAGGCATTGATCATTTGGAAAACATTGGTATAGCTTATAAGAATCTTATCAAAACAGTCTTTAAATATATTGACTCTCAACCTCATGGTGATGGCTGGAAGTTTTCCAAAATCTAAATTTTCATTTCAAAGCTCAAATTTTATCATAAATAACATGTATTATAAGTTATTTTCCTTGATGTATCAGCCTGCCTTTGTTCATTTTCAAACAAACGAAAAAATGTCTGCCACATACTCAAGTCCAAAAGCATAGTTTCTCTGTCAGTGGTTCTTTCAGGTAAAAATCATGTTCCATCAATAAAGCAGCTAGTTCAGCTCGCAACTCAATCGCACGCATGCTTTTCCTTGAAATAGCTACAGTACTTAGGTCCAGATTAATGGTTCTTTGTGCACAGTTCACTATTTGTAATACAAAATATTGAAAAGACATCAAGATTTGAGTCTAGATTTAATAAAATTAATAATGTTACTGTTTCTTCAAGGAAAGTTTTTAAGTGAAATTGGCATTTTGTTTTCACTGAGATGCCTAGCAGTGAAGAACAGTCTGCTCTAGAAGACTAGGGAGCTACTGCTCGGATCGGTGCTCAGGCACAAGCAGCTTCCCCCACCATTGTGTTTGCACCTCTAGTGTAAATGTCAGCACAGGGAAAAAGGCAGACGTTTTGCATTATTACGAAGATAATTTTGATTTTCCGGGCCTCTTTAATCAGTTTCTGGTGTGCCTGGAGCCCCAAGTTCCACAGTCGGAGAACCATTCTTCTAGGTACTGAGATTTTTGCAATTCAGTAAAAGAAGAAGCCACTAGAAATACTTTATTAAAAGTGTATTTAGAATATTAGGTGAATGGACTATGATTCGTTAAAGATTAGAAATGAGTTTTAGCAAATTAATAATAAATTAATTTATTTTCACAGTGAAATCATCAAGATTTCCAAGAGAAATGATGGCAACATTTGTAAGATCAGTGCTGAATACCAAGTTTAGAAATAATTTTCTTCCAGAGGGTTTAGAATCAGAATTAGCACACCTTAGATTAAATACCTATATAGCTTGTGTATCATCCTTCACAGGCAAACTATGAGCAACAGAACCGGGTATATTATAATAAATAATTACTACTATTATTATAAAATGTATTGAGTATTGCTATGTTCAATCATGGGCTAAGTGCTAAGTGTTTTCTTAGTGATTTTGTCATTTGACCCTCACAACAGTAGTAATATCATTCCCTTCAGAGCTATAAAAACAGTCTCAGAAAAGTTAGATAATTTGCTTAAGGTCAGATAGAAAGAAAAATCACATCCAGACTTGCCTAAGTCCATTATTTGTACTCATAGCTACTATTCTATAAAGTCAGAGCAATCTGTGGTTTTAGTTAAGAGAAGGGCTCTTTACTCTGTAGATATGACTTTATATGTATGCTTTTAATAATCTTGTTTTCATGCCCTTGTTTGTTGTTAAAAAGTCTTTGAAAAGTAGTCTTATGTGTTGTCTGAACTACGGGAACCAGGCTTTTTCATGCTTCAGTTAAGGCTGTCGGCGGATGCTGGATTCCTATGGGTCAGTTAGTGGCGGTAGCCATGAGCCCAAACTGGGCATGTGTGGAAGTGTTTCCGGAGCAGGGCAGAAGGATGAGAACATGAGCAAGGGGAAGCAGAGACAAATGAAGAGCTCAGGTACATGAAGTGCCTCTCCTCATCCACAGGACTAGACAATCTGGAAGAAGTTGTTCCCATTTATAAAGGCGGAGAATCCATTTTTGGATTTTCAGATATGAAATCTTACTCTCCGAAGGAATCATGATAAAGTTGGATGGAGTGCGAAGACTATGTTAAAATTAGGAAAGCATCTTATTGCTTTCTCTGCTTTTGATCTCCAGAGTGTTTTTTAAAAAACAACCTGTGATTATTTTCTGATTTGGTTTTTTCTCCCTATTGGTGTGTTTTTAAATTTATTAAAAAAAATACTGTGACTTAGAGGGCTCTATAAATTTTCAGGACATGTACAAATGTGGACCACAAACAGGAATATTGATGGCCAATTAAACTCAGGCTGCATGTTTTATATGTGGCTTCAAGATGTTTCATTTGGTCTCTGTTTTGGTGATAGATTTCCATAGACCTAACTTATTGTCTGATGAATTTATTATTGCTTTTTTGCCTTTATTAAAATCCTAATCATTTTAATCCTTTATTGTTTCATTAGATTTTGAGGCAACTACTCTAGGAACAGTTCTGAAAAATATTTATATACTTAGCATTTTGTGGAATCAATTTTTCATCGTGTTGTCTGCAGCTTGAGCTTTGTCATCATTACAATGAATAATTGCCTAAGAACCTCATTAGTTGTGAGGCACTGTTGAGTTAATGACTATAAAAAAATTCCACAGGCCCTGAGGTGGGTCCTCTAGTCCAAGAATTAATAAATCTAGGGCTCAGCTCTTTATAATACCCATGAAACTAGGTAGTATTCTGAATTAGGAATGGAAATTGAGAGTGGAAATAGGAAAAGAATAACTGGCAAGTGATATGGGCCAAGATAAAAAGTTCCTTAAAATGTCCTAGATATAGACTATGGTAAATCTTTTCTAATGTTTTCAAGCTTTAAGTAGTCTATGATAACTGGCTGATTTTAGTAGTACATTAAATACGGACGAGAGAGTATTTTTTTTTTTTATTTTTCCTTTTTCTCCCAAAGCCCCCGGGTACATAGTTGTGGGTCCTTCTGGTTGTGGCATGTGGGATGCTGCCTCAGCATGACTTGATGAGCGGTGCCATGTCCACGCCCAGGATTCGAACTGGCGAAACACTGGGCTGCCAAAGCGGAGCGCGTGAACCTAACCACTTGGCCACGGGGCCGGCCCCAGAGGGGAGAGTATTAAGCATGCATGCAGACAAGTGAAAAAGAAAATTCTATTAGACAAATATTCTTTATAAAATATACACATATAATATATTATATATTAATATATATAATAGCATATATTAATGGTATGCAACCATTCTACAAAGGCTGCTGAATTTTCCCTGGTGTTCATATCCTAAGACAAAATAGGACAATAATGTCATGAAGATGAAACATAATCTAATTGGCAGATAATTTACATGTGGTAATGAAGAATTGACTATAGGAACACAGTCTTTTTCATTCTCTAGACATATATCCATAATTAAGAAAGAATCAGTGAGTAAAAACCAAGTTTTACAGTATTGAAGAAATGTTGAGAGACATTTACAAACCCTGCTTGACAACTGGCTGTTGGGAGCCAATGGCATTGTTACTGATTGTTTCAGATTATTTGACATTTTTCTGAAATGTTTTATCATTTATACATTCGAAAATACACAAAGTGCTTACATTATGTCAGACACTGGTAAGCATCAGGGACTGTCTTGCCTTCACAGTAGGTACATATGACATCTCATCATTTGACACGTGAGAATACTGAGGCTCAGGGAGGTTAAGTTTACGGAGCTGGTTTGTGGTCGAAGCAGGATTTGAATCCAGCAGTCCGACTCCAGAGTATGTACATTTGATCCCCACACAGCACTGAGTAAGCACTGACATAAGAGTGGTTGATACTTTCATAGTGGTGACTGAAGAAATGTAGGGAAAAGTGAAATTTAGGTAATGACCCAGTAGTAGGTTTACTTTATGCTCTTATCAATCTTTATTTAGGTTAGGTTTGAACAAATGGACCTAGAATCTGTCAGTTCTTCATTTTAATTTTTTAAACTTGAGATGGGAATATATTTCCATTCTTCTAGTTACTGCCTCAGTTATTTCCTTCCCTTTTCAGCAAAAGTTTCTTGAAAGAGTTGCCTATACCTGCCTTCTTTCTTCTCTTTCTCTCTTAAATCCACTCCATCAGGCTTGGCTTCTGCCACTCCAGTGAAATTGCCCTTACCCAGGCCACCAAGATAGTCACATTTCTACATCCAATGGTCAGTTCTCAGTGCTTACTGTATATATACTTCTGAATCATCATACTCTGTGGATGTTTCTAAGTCATCATAATCTGGGTTTTTCCCCTATTTCTGGGACCAATTCCTTCTCAGCCTCCTTCACCAACTTTTCTCCATCTCCTCAAATTCTAAATGTTGGACTGTCCCCGGAATCAGTGCTTGAAACTCTTCTCTTTTCAAGCTACACTTACTGTACACTTATCTCAATCAATCTCATGATTTTAAATAACATGTACACACTAATGACTCTGAAATTTTGTCTCCACTCTGTGTATATCTCCTAAATTCCATATTTGTATAACCAACTACTTACTCTTTATATTTGATTAGGTTCTTAATAGATATTTTAAATTAACATTTCCAAATCTGAGCTCCTGATATCTTCCCTAATAAAAACCTACTCTACCTTCAGCCATCTCCTCAACTGATGTCAATTCCAATCTTCTAATTGTTCAGGTCAAAAAACTTGGAGTCATCTTTGACTCCTCACTTTCGTACCCTATGCACAATCGGTCAGTTAATCTTGACTCTCTCTTAAAAATATATCCAGAAACTGATCATTTCTCATCCCTTCCATTGTTAGTTACTACCTTGGTTTAAGACACCGTCATTTTTCCCTTAGATTATTGAAGACACCTTATTGATCTCTAACATTCTTTCCTACTATTCTCCTCCCTTGCTTATCTCCTTTACCCACTCTGGCTTCTTGCTGTTCCCAGAACTTGCCAGGCACACACCTGCTTCGGAGCTCTTGCTCCTGGCTCTTCTCTTTGCATGGAACGCTCTTTCCTCCTGATATCTATTTGGATAATTTCCTCTCATGCTTCAAGTATTTGCTCATATCTCACATTCCGAGTGAGAATTAACCTTCCTTTACTAACTTATTACCATCACCACCCCCTCGTCCTTTCTGATCCCTATTTCTCTGCTACATTTTTTCCTCTTCCTCCCCTATAGGATTTACCAGCTTCCTTCACCTGCTTCTTCTCATCTCCCTTGGAATGCCCTTGGAATCAGTCCTTGAAATTTTTCTTTTCTAATCTATACTAATCCATTGAGGAGCTTAACCAATCTCAGTATTCTAAATAATACATAGACACTATACATGTGTCAGTGCCTGTGTGATATAACTTACTGATCTGTAATTTTGATTATGTTTTATCTGTCTTCCTTCTACTAGAATGAAATGCCACAAGGGCAAGTATATTTATCTTCTCTGTTCACTGATGTGCCCCACAAGCCTAGAACATTACTCAGAACGTAGTAGGCACAGATAAATTTTTGTTGAATGGTTGAACGAATGAATGAACTGACTTCCCTTCTTCTGTCCTTGACCCCTTCCGTCTAGTGTAACAGCTGAAGTCATCCTTCAAAATGCAGGTCAGATCATTTCACTCATTTGCTCAAAGCCCGTGGCTTTCCATTTCACTCACAGTAAAAGTCAGATCCTTATGGTGACCTGTAAGGCTCTATGTGACCTGCTTTGTCAGTTATTTGTCTGCCTTCTTTTCCTGCTGGCTCTCCCACACTGAGCTTGCTCAGCAACCACAGCCAGGGCTTCAGGGCCCGGCCTGGATGCTTGTGCCTCAGGGTCTTTGACTTGCCCTACTGCCTGTCTGAACTGCTCCCTTCACGCTTCCTTCACATCTTTCCTCAAAGTCACCTTGCAAAGTTCTCCTTCCCTTAACTTTCCTTTTTCTCTTTCCTTCTTTTCATTTCTCCTTAGTCTCTCTCATCACCCAACATAACACATATGTTACTTCTTTATTTTGTTTATGATATGTCTTCCTTCTAAAATATATGTTCCATGAGGGGAGAGATTTTCATCTGTTTATTACTGCCGTATTCTCAGCACCTTCAATAGGGCTGGCTCAATGCTGACACTCAGTAAATCTTTGATAAACTAAGGAATTACTGTCGAACACACTGCAGATATGCTGCCTCAGTGCCAGGAACTCAGTCAGTGATGCATGCTGAGGGAAAGGGGTCATTTTTCATATCTCAAGCCAAGCTGTGGAGCTTCCTCTGAAGTTACTGAAGCTGGCTAATTGGCAAGGGCTGATTTTCCTGGATAAAATGACAGTGGCTGCATGACTTGACTGGCTAAGAGCCTGGTAACCCAATCTCTAGAAATCTGAGTGTCTTGAGGTACAGCGCAATCACTGATGCTTATTTTATAGGCATTTTGGTGAAGTAGGACATTTTAGGATATATATCATAATGTATGCTACACTATCACTGTGTCTTCTTATTTCCTTAGAACTTACCTAATTTTGTTTTAGGGAGCAAATCTTAGCTTATGGTAAACCACGTTGCTCTTCAGCAAAAAGATGCATATGGAGACACTTCTTAAAAATTACTATTTTTGATACAGATAACTTTAAGTGCCAGCATTCCTCTTTCAAGTTTGCCATCCTTGCTCAACATTTAACATCCATAATATTAGTAAACTTAAGAAAATGCAGCAAAGAAAATATTGCTTAATAATTCATCGTGATCTGTACTTTAGTTGAAAGAGTGTATGCTTTTGTTTTGGAATAAGTTTGATTTAAATGTTTTCACAGCTACTCTCTGAATCTCATTTTCCTCATCTGGAAAATGGGAATGATAATACCTCTTTCGTAGCTTCTTGTGAGGATGAAAAACAGACAGGTACTCTGTAAAGTTTGTTAGTTCCTTTTTCTTTTCTCCAAAGTACAGATATGCACAGAACTATTAACTTTAATAAACACTTTCTAGGGGCCAGCCCAGTGGTGTAGTGGTTAAGTTCGTGTGTTCTGCTTCGGTGGCCTGGGCTTCACCGGTTTGGATCCTGGGTGCAGACCTGCACATGGCTCATCCAGCCATGCTGTGGAGGTGTCCCACATACAAAATAGAGGAAGATTGGCACAGATGTTAGTTCAGTGACAATCTTCCTCAAGCAAAAAGAGGAACATTGGCAATGGATGTTAGCTCGGGGCCAATCTTCCTCACCAAAAAAAGAGAAAAACACTTTCTATTTCTAAAGTGTTTTAGCGTGCTATCCATCTTTTTTCTTGATTTCCCTAAAAGGTTAGTAAGGAGATAGGTCAGGTGTTTTTCTCTTCATTTAAGTAAAATGCAAAGAGAATTTTTTGGTTTGTGTGTGGTCACAAATATAGACTAACATCCAGGTTCTTCTGACTTTGGTCAACATGCTTGACATTAAACCACACTGCCCAGTCTGTGGTTTAGTTGATGCTATTTACCTGTGTACCATTTTATTGTTGTGACATAATTCAATAATAGTTATAGTCTCTTACGGGAAGTAATTTATTAATCCAACAACTTTACTGGGAGGCCTCATTGCTTATGTAACAAGCAAATTAAAATATAAGATTATTTAGTGTCCATTTCATTTTGAAGACTTATCTCTGATTTAGATAGGGAATATTCATCTGTCAATTTTCAGTGATGATGGTGAAATATTGACTACCATGAAATTGCATGTTTATCTGTGAACCTATTTTGAAAATATTTTTTGGTCAGCTACTTAATGCATTTCTCTTAATTGAGGTCAAATTGGCTTCATCGAACACAGGTAAAAGTCTTTCTTCAAAACCGCTTTGTTTTTTACAAAACATATATCCTGGTAACTTCTTAAGTGAGAGTTTTCTAATTCATAAGTAAAACATTTCCCTTAAAAGAAAAATGTTTTATTACTTACTGAAAATTTCAAAATAAGCAAATACTCGAAGATGATGGTCTTCCCCCAGCTTAGTATAGTGTTCTGTAGTATATGACTCTTTGTCCTTTAGTTAAAACTATTACTATTTATATCTATATATGCATCCACTTCATTCTATGATGGATTTGAACCAAGTTACAAAAGGATATATATACAATGAAAAGATAAAATAGTTAAATGGATTTCTAAGAAGTAAAAATAAGTATAGCTAAAAAATAACCCTGGACTATATAAGATTAGTGTACAAATCTATACGCCTTGGGTGGGTGGCCTGCTGAGTTTACGCTTAGCTTTCTAAACATCAAATCAAACAGAGAAATGAGATCAGGTATATGTCATGGTGTCCTAAGACTAAACAGACATCTACATGCATAAGAGAGTTAACAAAACAAATATAGATTTTCTAAATGCAGGGACCTAAGAGGAAATTGACTCACAGGTACTCAAAAAAGGATCTATTTTCAAGTGCTGATTTTCTCAATGGTACCCTCACCAGTACAATGACAGGTTTTCAATATCTCTTTATTGTGATGTCTGTTATTATGGGTTTATGGCAAATTGTGAAAGCATGATTCTAGCAAATACTTTATTTATGGATGAAAAGTAATTCCCCATTGGTAAAGTGCTTTTATATGGCTTTATTTCATGTAGTGGGTTAATATTTTCTAATCACACAGAGAGCATTCCTGCTGGGGTTTTCACATTGGCACATCTGCAGCACATCACGGGGAAAACCTGACTATAGGAGTTTTCAGTAAAATTTTAGCATAATCCATGAGGAGACTTACTTGTATTTTTTAAGGCAGAATTGGTTAATTTAAACACTATTTGATTAAATTGGTTAAAACACTAGGCACCAAGCTAACAATCTGTGTCTTGGATTGTGACCATTTCTTATAAACATAATTCAGCTTTACTAACTGTTACTTGAATTGATTATATTACTTTATTGTACCATTTTTCCTCGCCAGTAGCTGTATGGCAGTCCTATAATTGCTACCAAAAGGTGACTCATAGTCTGTTTTTTTAAGATGGTACATTAAGTTCTCCACTAAAAAGATTAAAATTCTAATTCATGTGTAGAACCAAGTGGGACAGCACTACCTGTGTAGCAAGGCCACCTTAATATTTTATTATATTACATAATAAAATAGGGAAGGTAATTTATTTATCCATTGAGGTTATAATTAGTTAAAAGTAAGTCAGGAATCCTTAGTATTTCCAGTCCAGAGCCTGGCAGACTTAACACCATTTGACCCCTGACTTGCTGGAATATGAAGGAAGTGGGAGGACACATTTTTTTATAGGACAAGATGGTTTGGGATGGGAGACACAGCATAAGCGTGCCAAAAATTTGGGTCAAACTGAACCCAGATGGCTGTAGCTGATAGAGGTGTCTATTATTGTAATTTCTTCTCATCAGTTTTCTGTGTGTGTCACTGTGTTTATACTTAGCTGAAGAATTTTTGTTGCTCAGCAACCAAGAAAAAATACCTTCAGAGAATCCATTTTTGTTAAAAAAAAAAAAAATTGGTCGTGGTAGATATTAGATAGTGGAGGACGGGGTCCTGTTGCTATTGAGCTGTATTATCATTCAGCAGAAGTGATTTTCCAGGAGAGAGCTGTTTGTTATACATGTCTAAAATTAAATAAATCACATTGTACACTTAGTTCTTAGCGCGTCTCTACCTCTACCTCAAATAGTATTGGAAAAAAAAATGGCCTAAGTAAATGCATTATGTTAGTTAATAATATACGTTATTATAATACACAGGGTAAACACTTGAAGAAGTGAATCTGTAACTGAAATTCTATTTTCATAACATTAATTTTTCCTAAGTTGCATTTTTTTCAAACTTTGATTTAAGAATTTAATGTGTACTTCCTTTCTGAGGGAGTTCTATGTTATTCTTAATATTGAGTGCAGTTGTTCACGGCATGGTTAAATACTAAAATAAACATAAATTTGGAAGTCAGAATAATTTTGTTCAAATCCTGGCTTTACCTTTCCATGCTGTGTGACCTTGAAGCAGAAGCTAAACTTCTCTGAGCTACAGTGCCTTTATCGGTTAAAAAGAGAGAATTCTAACCACATATCTTTTTAAGTGTTGTGACAAACATGTCCGGTACACACAGCAGTGCAGATTTTCCTAAAAGACTGTTTGGTTTACTTTTATTGATGCTACATTCAGTTACTTACTCCTTGTGTGGTCCAGAAGGCAATGGTTTAAAAAACAAAAAAATGTAAACAGCTACCGGGCATGTAAATAGCTACTGTTCATGCAGGACTTGCGATAACATTTCTAATGATACCGTGTGGAAGGAAGCAAAACCAAACTTACAAATTCTATTTCCTGGTTTTAGGAAAATTATTACGGAGGCAAATTAAAAAATACCTCTGTGGTAATTTCCTTCATTATACTGTATCCGGAGGAAAATTAGCTTTTAAATGACAGTGATCAGTGAGCTGAAAGACATAACTAAGAAAAGAAAGTTTATTGACTAAGACAGGGAGATGGATGTAGTTTTTAAAATATTGATTTTGCGTATGATTTAAGTAAATTGCAGAATTACTTTCCAAACCTTAGTAGAATGCAAAGCCAGAGCAGCATTATCCAATTTGTAGACCGTGTTCTGATAAGAGTATCAAATATTGAAGTCAGTTTAAAACATGTGCAGCCTGTCTGGGCATAATAATAAAAATAAAAACTTTATCGAAAGGTAGGGTGAGCGATTTGTTGATAAATATACCAGAAATTAGACTTCAGAATATATTTAGGGCTCTAAAAGACCTTTATTTTAATTTAATACCACGTTTGGAACATTTAGTCGAGAGAAATCTTTAAATATTCCCACTAATGTCTCATCATTGTAAGCATTGCGGTTTTACAAGTTCTATTCTAGGAAGAGTTATTTTGTTCATTCTATTTGTGCTTTTCTGATGAGGAGTCTTCTTTGTGTTGTAATAGAGGAAATGAAACATGATGCTGCTCTTGTAACATGTTTATTCTGATGTCAAGGCACTTACAGTGGAACAATTCTAAATGTACTATGAGTATGCAAGGAAATACACTTCAGCAGAACTGGAGTGAGAGGAGGATGCTAGTTTTTGTTGATTTCCAACTTAAGGGTCAGACATTGTGCTATACACTTTTCAAATATTATCTTCTTTAATTCTCTCAAAAATTCTTTGAAGTAAGTAATGGTATTTTCGTTTCATGGATGGAATCTCAAGGACTCTGACAATTTGAGTACATTGTTTTGTGGTAGAACTGGATTTTAATTCATTTGGTTCCAAAGATTTTGTTCTTTCCACCACACTCTAGTGCTCTTTGATTACTGTAAATCATTTTCTGTTAATGTAGTAGAAAGAATGAGATTAAAGGGATAAAACATAAATATAAAAGAAAGCATTTGAGTGTTGACCTATATCATTATGTAATAATATTCACTTTTTTAAGACTAGAAAATATAATCAAATAATATTTTTTAAAGAGTTAATAATCTTGCTTCAAAGGACATCAATGAATCATATTAAATTAACCATTAATCACATTAAAAGGCAAGACATGCTTAGAAACCACAGAAAATTTATATTTGCTGAGGGTTGAATCTATAATTAAGTGGATTAACTTAGATGTTAAAATAACTTTGAAGAGGACATCTCCATCATTGATATACCCAAACATATCTCCTAATTAAATACTTAAAAATGAATAAATCAAAATTTGCTTTTAATAATGGCTCTAGGAGAAGGAAAAATACAATATTTAACTTCAGTTTAATAACTGATAATTAATATAGATTTAGTAATGGAAGACTGGGTAATATAGAGTTTTAGACGTTAAAACACCTCTATGCATGTAACCAGGTATAGTTCTATGTGGGTTTCTTTGAGGATTAGTATTATTGCATGTCAAATTTTCTTTACAAGAGCAGGTGAACAGGAAAGGATTGTTGAATTCAAATTTTGGAAACCTCGGAAGAGAGATAAAACTTCTCTTTCAGAGAGGCTACATAATACAGTGGGAAGAGGAAGGACTTTTGGTACAGACACACTTGAGTACAATTCGTGACCTAGGGGAAGCTGTCTAATGTATCAGAGTATCAGTTACCTCTTTTGTGCAATCTATTTCACCGAGCTGCTTTGAGAAATAAAATAAATGCACCCAGGATATTTACCCAAAATAAGTATTAGTTCACTGCTGTCTCACTATTTTCATTTGCATAGATGCAAATTTTATCTTTGATCGTGCAAGAGAGCAAGGATACAACATTGAGAACTGCACAATGACACCTCATCTGCCTTGAAAAGAGAACAAGTCTGAGCGCTTTATTGCGGTGTTTCCCAGTAGAGTATTCAACCTACTTAGGATTTCCAGTTTTCTTCTAAGATGGAAGATGGACGTAGAGACAGAAGAGATGTTAATCCTTTTCCTGGCCATTTGCCTGGCTGTGTATGTTCACCTTGCTAAAATCTTGTTTCTGCGCATTGTCACTTAGGCAATAACCAAGGACTTCTAAATTAGAAGGGATAAGCACCGGGACCTTGATCTTATTTTTCATTGTGAACAGTTTATTTGCCTTGGTATTGCCTTCCCTTCCCATCCTTAACTTGCTTTCCAGTATTCAACAAGCCAGATATAGTGCTTTGTACTGGGGATTCAAATTTGCATTTTCCAGATCCATGCCTCCAAGAGACAAACAGCCTAGTAGGAAGGCAAACATCACATAAACCATTATCAGAAAATGTAGAAGAGCGCTATGATGCAAAAAGCTTTACCAACTGTTTACAATAACTGGTTTCACACAGTTGAGATTATTTATCCTACTTATGCATTGTTTTTATACTTCATAAGGGGTTGTCTGCGTGTTTTAAATTATTTGAAGTGAAATCATTTTCTTGGTCTATATTCTGAGAAAACATCTGTAAAACAACACCTACCTTTATTATCTACCCATTTTTTAAATATTTGATATGAGATTTCACCATGTAACTAAATGGAGTTTGATTTAAAGTATGCCCACCTTGGATTTCGGCCCAGGGACGCTCTAGTGTCTTCTTGGTCCTAAGGTGCCCTCCCTCCCTTCCTGTTTGGACGCAGGCCCGTTCTGCGCTGCTGCATCTCTGCCCTTCAGAGCTGCCTTTGCCCTAAAGTGTCTCGACTCGTGTTTACATTCAATGGCATTTTTGTACATCTTGCTCAAGAACTATATTTGTTCATCTGTCTTTCACTTTATTTCTGTCTCTGGTAATAGCTATTAAACAGTAAAAGCATGCTAATTAAATAATAATTACTGAACAATCATAACTACCCCTAAAACAATACAAACTATGTTTTATACTTCTTAATTCAAATCTCAAAATAATGTTATGAAATAGATGTTGCTATTACCATTTTACAGATGAGAAAGCTGAAGCTTAGGGAGGATAAATTGATTCCCTTTGAATCATAGAGCCAAAGGCATAGAGCAGGATTGGAGCCCAGACATTAACTCGAAAACTCATAAACTTCCAGTAGCACATCCTGACTGAAGTTTCTAAGAAAGATATCAGTTTGGGAACTTTTTGAAAAGTAATTAAGATTTTAAATATCAAATATTAATATATTTGTATAGGTTTATGTATGTATATAGCATAGATGGTTTTAAACATAGCACTTTAACTCCTTTTTGGAATGAGTCATAAATAAAAAAAATTGAATGTAAAAGCAGAATTTTAATCAAATGATTCTGGAAAAATATTGTTTAAAATATCACTGACATATAAAGTAAGGAAATGTATGAAAACATCATTTTCTTCAATATGTTTTTTCTAGAGCTTTTATTGTTTCTGTTTTGTGGATGCTCTATTTAAGCAAATTTAAAGTTTTCAAAATATTCCATTGTCATATAGTGATATATTTTAGTTTGATTAGTTCTCAAAACTCAATACACGTTAGAATTCCTTATGAGGATGCTTGTTTAAAATGCAGATTATTTTTCAGAAGATTCAAGGAAGGTCCTTGGAACATGTCATTTTAACAAGTCCCTCAAGTGATTCTGATGCAAATGGCCCACAGACCTCGTTGTAAGAACCCATTCTTGTTTAATAGGCTAGGTTTTATATAAAGGATTAATTATGCTTTTGCAAATTCGGAAACTTCCCTGAAGTAGTAGTGGTGATACTAACAACAGTCGGACCCACCCGTGGAGCACTGGTGGATAGTTACCTTTTCTAATTTGATGGCTACTCAAAAATACTCCAATACTTTGGCTTTAGTTGACAATATGGCAAGTATCTGTAGCAACTAGTAAAACAGTAAAATGTAAATTGGACTGCATAAAAATGCACACCATCCTATTTATTGATTAAGCTCATGTATATGTGTTATAAAGAGCTATACAGCTTTCAGAATCTCCTTGCCGCCTTCTCAGAAATGATCTTTAAAAGGATAGCTTTTATGTATGTATGTATTTATTGTACATTTAGAAAGAAGATGAGAACAATAGCTTGTTGTTAGTATAAATCAAACTTTAAGTGATTAAGACTTCTTCAGAAATGCAATATTATAGGAAAAAAGAACAATATGAAAGAACTGTGTCGTGTTCCAAGTTCAAGGACTGGCTTTATGAGCCATCCCTAGGAGGTCATGTTCAGGAGGAACTAAAATCAGGATCGTTTGCTCAGAACAGAATGTATGTATGAGGTGTTTTTAAATGTACATGAGGTAGCCTGAGACAGTTGATATATGGAAATTTATGCTAATATTAGAGACTTGGGTTTAATATTAAAGATTTAGATTTAGTAGTAAATGATATATTATGGACTTTACTAACTTATTTGAGTAAGGTCTCTCAGTTTTCATATTCTAGTTCTCTAATTCTGGAATTACTGTTAGTATAGAGTCCTAAAGTGTTTCTTATTTCTGAAGTCTTCTGAGAAGCGAAATGATGGGCAGGTAGAGTAATATTCCCTATGAGAAAACTGATTAGTAATTAATAGAATAAAAAAATTAGAATTCCTCATGCTCTCAATATCTTTTTAAGTTCACTTGATGTGTTGCACAGTATCTTTAATTCATATATATTCTCCTTTATCTAAAAAGCATTCACATGATACAGAGAAGAGTATGTTTACCTTCAGCGATCAAGATACAATCAGCAGCTGTAGATGCAACATTCTATATGTAACAGAGTACGAGAACTCTTGTAATTTAGCTTAATTGAAACATGTGCCTAGCCATCTGGAGCACTTCTGCATAATATAAAGACATTTGGCATTTTAAATAAAGGATTGTGAATTAAACCAGAAATCTTTTGTGTCTTCCAAAGACATTGATTTATTGAGACTATGTGTGGCTTTCCCTCATATGCAAAAGATTAATGATTTCCTAAATGTCCTTTCATTCCTTCGTTTTATAAAATGAATACGTACAGTTAAGCAAAATGAAATCTTTGAGGTTCTGTGAACAAAGGTGGCAGGAAATATTGCAAAGTATTTTGTTTCAACAATTCATTAAATGATACAAAGTACAAATTTTCCCAAAGTAAAAAATGAGCTTGGCATTATTGAATGTTGGTTGAATGAATGAATGAGTAAATATATGACTATCTTAATATTATATATGAGTGATTTTTATGAAACACATTAAAGAGTACTATAAAATAATTCTGGCTTTTGATCGATGAACTTCTAAAATTTCAGCATCGTGGTTGTGTTGATAAACTTAAAGCACTGAGCAGATCTGGTCGTACCAATATGAAGTAGTTTTTGTAACGGTATTTTTGAGAGTAAAGTGTTTATTAAGCTCAAATAATTCTAAATCTTATAGTTCAAGTGATTAAAAAAATAGCTTTTATATTGTGAAATATGACATTGAAGTTGCTATTGTTCTTATTATAATAGCTCCTGGTATTTTAACTTTTGAATACTATTTTTAGTTTATCAGGACTATGTAAGTGAAACTATGAATTTATTATTTACAGTCAAAATAAGCACCTGAGTCACTTCTTCAGTGGCCTATTGTAATGCAAAATGTTCATGTGGATGACCACCAGAGAGGCAGATTTTTGTTATTTCTGGTCCAGGACACGCACAAATCTCCATAGTCAAATAAATTAGATGGTTTTATATAGTTACATATATACAGGGTTGGGCAAAAGGGTTACGCCAACAAAAACAGGAAAAAAATCATTTTAGGACCATCACCAAAACCCTGAAAACCCACTTGAGAGTGAGAATTTAATCAATTAGTTCTGTTTTGGCTGATCAGAGCTCCCTTTCACTGACTGACATTTATAATATTCTGAATCAGAAATAAAACCATATACTAAAAAAATACTATGTTATCTGTGCATAAAGCTTGTCTTATGGTGTCTAAAATAATTAATTAAAAAATACTATGTTATCTGTGCATAAAGCTTGTCTTATGGTGTCTAAAATAATTAATAGGTGGTTTACCTTATTAAAGGCATCCATTCAATTCACCAATAATTACAATTGTAGTGAGATTCTGTAGTAGTTAATTTATATTCTAAACCAAAGTGACATGAGAATTGCTAAGTTACTTCTTTGATTATATGTTTGCACGAGAAACACACTGATTTGGTGGAAAAATTAATAAATATAATTATATTTTTAAAATAAATAATTAAATGCACTTTTATATTTTGTTGCTTGTTCGATGGAGTAAATGCATTCTAGTAAATACTCTAGTAAACCTGGAGTAGATTTCTAATCAAAATATTTAGATAATTTATTAAATTGCTATATGATTTTTTTAATTTAATTTTACTGCATGCTTTGAGTTCTAATGTAAATATATCTAATTTTCTTTTGAAAACCTAAAAATTGTATTTTTAATATTGACAGCATGAAGTATGTTATGTATATTTAGAAGAGTATTTTTGTTTAGCATATCACTTTTTATTTGATGTATAAAAGGTTTCTCTTAGATTCTTTTCATATTAAAAAATTGAGGTTTTTATGGTTTCACATTTTAAGGCTCCTTTTATGTTTGAGGCTGCTAAATTCCATCTGTGCATTAGATACTTATTGATGAATGATGGCCATATTATCTTTTTTTGTTTTCTGCTTCCAATATCAGGCAATACAATTTGATTTGTATTATAAATCGTCTCATTACACTTGGAAAATATTTCTTTTCTTAGGAAGTTTATTCAAATTGTTACTATAAGTAGCAAGGGCAGTGTCCAAGATTGGTTAGTCGAAGTGTTTCATAATTCTCTCTCTCTCTCTCTCTCTCTCTCTCTCTATACGCACACACGTATACATTTATATACACGAACCCACACACGTATACAAATGTCCATTAATTTTAAAAATGTGATGAGTTTTTGTTAATAGCTTGTATTTGAAACCAAATAATCATATGTTTGGCATTGTATTTTTGTTTAGTGTAGGCTCCTGAATTAGAAAGATTACTTTTTTTAAAGATCTTTTCTCCTATTTTTTATTTACTATAAATATGGTTTTAAATACTAAAAATTCCTAAATACTGTATTTGTCATAATTTAATGTGACCATGGCTCGCACTTAAAAATTTTGTAGACGTCATCACATACATATAATTTTATTCTTTATAGTAAGAACAATTGGTTCTTAGAAGAAAGAAACAAAATTTTATATTATTCCATAGCTAAGAATATTAAAATGAGATCTAAAAAGCCATTGAGTAAAGCTTTGTTCATTCATTTTCACTGCTGTTTTTATTTTTTAGTTATTATATTAAAACAAGGTTTTAAACAGAGAAATGTTTCATCTCTGTACAATTTTTTGAGTAAATATTCTAAAGAAAATAAATCAATGCTATATAATTTGGAAACTATACATTGGGTTATAATTAACCGTACTAGCCAATATTAGTTGTATGAGCATTTTAGTTACTAGATAGCAAAAGTTCTGCCCAATTTTACCGTAATTTTATGTAGAAGCTATGTAAGCTCTTTGCAATCAATCATTTTGCAGTTTTCAATCCTATCCAGTGGGTTCTTTGAAAAGAAACCTGTGGTTTTATATGAAGGCCTCTTTATTTTCCCATGAAAGCTGAGGTATGTCTTTAAATTCTCTGTGTCTGCTCTTCTGCATACTGATGGCTTGTCCTGCTTCAGCTAGGGCAGACATTTTCAGAAATGTCATGTTTTATCCCAGTTACATTGAACTCTGTGTCTACTGGTTTAAAAGCAATGATGAATTAAGCAGCTTCAGTCCACGGGCTGGTTCCTTTCTGGCTGTCAGAGCTGGAATCCATAGCACCAGGGCCAGAGGTTGCTCCTACTTCACCATCAGTACGTTACCATCCACTTACTGTGCTATTTCAACCCCTAAGTCAGTCAAGAATGTTCGTCTGAGTTATAATTCCATTTGGTTAAGAAAAATTGCTGAAAATTTAATTTTATTTCTTAATATAGTATTAATAGTAATGCTTAACTTTATCTCAAACTTTTAAACGTATTTTTAAAAACCTGAGTTTGAGTATTGACTACCTAATTTGTGAAGAACTTCACTGCTCAAGAAAATAAATTAAAAATACATATTGGCTTTTCTCTGACAGAAAATTTGAGAAGCTATACTACAGAAAAAAAAAATGTAGGAAAAATTGTGTGAGAAAAAAAGTAAATTAGTGAACCACATGATTAGGTAGGTTAATTTGAAAGGGCTTCCTGAAGAGAAGTTTGATCTTGGACTTACATGAATTGTTAAACATCAGTGGGCAGGGAGAAAACACCAGGCATATTCCAAAGGCAAATTCAACCCAGGACTGTGTAAAATGAGGACGCAGAACAGTAATTGAACTAGTCGCAGGGCCATGTCATGTTGCAATAGGTGAATTGATACAGATTTGGTTCGTAATGTGAATTACAGGAAGAGGGCAGGGGGAGTGCATTAGGAGAGAGAGGTTTTCTTGCTATATTAAACAATTTATATTTTTAAAGTTGAGGGACCTCTCATAGCGCAATTAGTACAATGCAGAGACGGTTCTTGATAAATATTGAGCACTGCTATAAATTTTATTAGAGCGTATCCAAGAGATATTGTATACAGATTTTGAATAAGATTATCTGCTTTATAAATTTTTTATTTTAATATATTGTACTCTTGATTCCCTCTTTTCGTGTTGAATGAATTTCCCGAATACCTTGAAAAATTAGAAGCAAATTTATCAGGTTAATTATTTCATTTTTGTTGTAATCGAACAAATGGCATGAGCATAGCAAGAGTAGGAGGCCTGGTGCACAATTTAATTTCCTTTTCCTTGTGAACTTACTGATGTGGAGATGCTCCATTAGAGCCAAAGCTTTTGTTGCCAGAAATGTCTGGAGCATACCAGTCCCCAGTTTTGGAATACCTAATTGCTACTGTTGGCCTCTTGCTTGGTCTAGTGATGGACATTACTCTCCTTTCCCATATGGAAGATTCCTTCTCATCATTCACGGTTTGGGTCTAGAACACTCTGAAAAAAATCCTCAGTTGCCTTCCATGTAGAATTAATTATTCCCTTCTCCTAAATTCCTTAACATTTTATTCATACCACAAATGTAACGCTTACCACATTGAACTGCAGTTACTCCGCCCTCGGAGGAGGAGAGCACCTACCCAGGCCGCCTCTCGCTACTGACATTTCCAACCCTCTCTCCCACCTGATTAGGACTCCTTTGTGCCTGGCCCATTTCTCACCCATCCCTCTATCTTCAGCGTCTATAGTGGTGCCTGGCATATGGCAATGATAAATAAATGCTGAGAGAATGAATTCATTATAGTGAATTTTATGAATTACTGAGTTTAGCTTTTCTGGTGCTGTTATAGCTGTTATTTTCAGATTATTTCCCTCTTTTGCCTTCAGGAGGTACATTTATAATTTGATCAGATGTGAATTGCTGATAGAAACAAAGATCATCCTTTCTTTAAAGTGCTATAGTAGCTGACACTTTCTTTTACACATTATAGGTGATGAGTAATGTTTGTGAAATTGGTGAAGTAGGTCAATGTCCAGGTGTCCCCTGGAGGAGACAGTGACTGAAGCAGGTCATCGTCCTGCTTGATGGCCACAGTGTGTATTCTTAATCGCCACAATGTGATTTTTACATTGGAAAGTAGGACAGTGGGAAAAAAAACCTCTGTAAAAGAAAAATATTGGACAGTGAAGGCACTAAGTTTACTTTTTTTGTGTTTTTGTTTTGGGGACTCTGTTTGAAATGACGTCACTGTACTTCTGGTTTCTTCCCCTGTTAACCTTCTGCTGAAGGCCAAAGAGAAATGTCCAGGGACCTCTTAAGAACCATTGGAAAAAAAAAGGAAAACGTGATGATAATAATACCTATTGTTTTCCTTTTAGAAAATTATTTTCCTTTAATTTTTTTCTGGGATTTTGTTGATGTTGCTATTATAACCATTTAAAGATAGCTAATCTTAAAGACTACCTTTGATACCACAAAAAGAAAAGTGATACATAAATTATGTGTTATTTTTCCTTCACTTTTCTAGTAGTAAGGGAAAGCATAACTTTAGAAAAAATTCTTCTCTCTCAAGCCTATAGGTAGAGTATAGGCTTTTTAGTAGCACTTAATGATTTTTCCTTCTCCTAAATATTGTTCTGGCATGCATTATTAATGAACTCTGATTGGCATTTGCATGTTGGAATTTCTTTTTGGCTTATAATTAAATTAGAACGCTCTTAGAGTTTTAAAAGATTGTAGTTTACATAACTTACATTATTAGCTTTAACTAGAGTTATAGATTTATCCTTAAAGTGAAGTATTACTGATGTCTATATTTGAAGTAAAATTATATATATATATGGTGCTTTAAATGTTAACCAGGCAGATTTTCCCAGCCAGAGAGCACTGTCATCGGTGTCACAGTTCAGCTGAGCTGTCGTTATCTGCATAAGATCAATCTTTTGAAGAAGGCAATGAAGGTTTTCTTATTTAATTTGCTTTCAACCAGGCTTCTTTTTTTTAAATTTTAAGTAATGCTTTTAGCAGGTCATTAGACTTTGAGAGTTACTCACTTTGTTAGTCCAAACACTAAAACCTTGTGTCTTTTAACTCTGATTAGTGACACTTTAATAAAGTCATTTGAAGTTCAGTGGACTGAATTTTCCAACTTTTCTGATGTTTCTATGGTCACGGAAAAGCAACCTGTGTTGAAGCTTGTGTACAATCTTTTAAATGCAAATCTTGGAAAGCTGTGTGATTTTGTGTATCTGACTTCAACGCCAACTGCAAAACGTGAGGGATTAAAAAAAAGCGATAGTAGTGTTTTCCTTCTTTTTTGTTTTTCAAGTCGGGGTACAGTCTGTGGTGGGAAATAGAGAAGTTGTCACTTGGCTAAACTTGGGTCTTTGAAGATAAAAAATTTGTGGATAAACTCTTATGGCTACTTTCTTTGGACAAACCAGTAGACCAAACCTCATTTTCTTTCACATGATTAGATAGTAGGGGTAATGCGAAACTACTGAGTGAAAAATTTCTTAGAGATAGATCCTTGAGCTATTTTTTTTCCAAAAAGTAAAGGAAAAGTATGTCCAATGGGCTATAATTAAATCATGCACGGTGCACTCACTTTGGAGGAATTAATGCATTTTGTATTGGATTGTGGACTTGAGTGAACATTTACAACACGTGAGAATGGAAAGGATGAAAAATTATGGTTGTCTTTTGGTTCACAAGAAGCCAAGGAGGCAGGTCATTGACTTGATTTTCATGGGAAGACTGACTCTAGTCTGCTCGCATATTCAGGGCCCCGAACAACCTGGTATTGACAGCCGCGGTTTGGGAGGGGAACATGCCGCAGCATTGTGCTATGGTTTGTTGAGGAAAAACAAGGGAAGATTTAAAACAAAGCTGTGAATAGAAACAGTAGTCCTTGTGTCTTGAAGCTGACTGACTTTTCCTCTGTAGCGCTTCATGAAAGTGTTGCCCTTTTCTCTTACTCAGTCCAGACCGTGCTAAGAGAAATATTTAAGTTATAATTCAGTGACTCTCAGGAGTGAAAGGACTTACACTCTTGGAA
Source organism: Equus quagga (assembly GCF_021613505.1). NCBI lineage: Eukaryota > Metazoa > Chordata > Mammalia > Perissodactyla > Equidae > Equus > Equus quagga. The sequence goes on from NC_060269.1 coordinate 17,592,744, forward strand.
GAAAATAAGGTGGCAGCCGTTAGTTGCAAATGCCATAATAAAGCATGAGCCTGCGCAGTGTGCTCTGTGCAAGAAATATGTAAAAATACTAATACTGAGATGTTCATTTTTCTAAACCAAATGAATTAGTAGCCTTGCATTTTTTTGACTTCTAAATCTTGATATTAATAAATTTGGATATTTGTATTATATGTACAATTATGTAGGAAATATAGCTCAGCATTTAGTTATTGCCTTAGTGAATTTTAAAAGACACTTTTTTTCTTTTATATCAACTTAATTCATCCATGGATATTTTTTATGAGTTAATTTTATGGAAACTCAACAGAAATGTTACTATGTAGGCAGGATCTAATAGCAACAATATCAATATGTTCACTAAGGACTTAATAAATGCTGGTGTTTAACAAGTGAGAACATTAATAAATTATGACAAGGTCATGGAGAAGCTTGTCACTAACGGTGAATAGAGAGCTTTGTTGCATTTTTAATGAGTAGTAAAATATATTGTGTGATGATGAAAATGAATGCTTATTTTTAATGAGGTAGTCTTCTGAAAACTGGTAAAAGAACACAGGCGTTCTTCGAGTTGATATCTTGTGAGAATAACTGATAAGAAATGCTTTAATTTTGGTTCCTATAGCTTTAATTAATAAACATCAATCATAGATATATGTTAGCAACTGTATATGCAATATATAGTTTATGTCATATATATACATAATATGTAATATATATTATCCCTCTATATTTCAAACATATGAACTACTTTATATGTAGATATAGACATATACATAGAAAAACCAGTTTATTAATAGTACTAATCAAAAATGATACAAAAAAGTATAAAAAGAAAGATAAGCAAAGACAGTATAGTAACATTTGCAGATATTTTTAGAAGTAAAAGTAAATGTCCATTATACTTGCAGGAGAAAAGTAGTCAGTTTTCTAGAACTACCTCTCTTATACCAGTAACTCTTCAATTTGTTGATATTTAAAAAGATAGCTGCTAACACTTAACCAAAAACATTCATTTTGAAAAAGAAAAATTAATTTGTATGTTTGACTATATATTTGATATATAATTTGAACATTAACTATAAAAGTATAGCATTAATATAAATCATGAATAAGTACCACTAATAAATTACATTAGAATTCTCACTTTGTTGTATTTCCATTGGGGTTTGAATCCATTGTTCACTAGATTAAAATAATAATCACATTTATGTTTGAAAATCAATATAGCTTACTTAAAATCCTGAGATGATGTTAATACATACTTCCTAAAATTTTTAAAAGACCCAAGACTTACAATCACTGAACCTCTGGGATATGTAACTGAAAATTAAGTGACTTTTGGATTTGGATATATAAGCAATTCATCTAGCCATTTTAATTGGATTTACCAGTTATTAACAGCTAGCAATTTTACCATAATAATCATATTGATGCATAATAACCTTTGCATCTACTATTTGGGATTTTTAGAGTTGAGAAAAATTATAACACAACAATGTTAAAAGAGCTGGAAAGATCAGGAATTTTGGAGTCAGAGGACTCAGGTTTCAAATTTCACATCACTCAGCCCCTGAATTAGCTCTATGACATTGATAAAGCTGCTGAATATTTCTGACCCTCAGTTTCTTTATCCACGAAATAATGATGTTAATACCTACCTTATTTAGTTACTATGTGTCCTATTAGTTAACATAGCAGAACATCTAATATAGTCATTTCTATATTGTAGGCAACATGCTTAAGGAAGTAATTGTTTATCACAAGTTGGCACATATCCTTTGATATTATAAAGTGGCCCAATAAATACATAACTTCAAGGGCCAGAGAAGATCACAGCAAAATATCAAAGTGCCCACATCTGCAATAGAATGAAGCTCTATATCCAGGGTGAACATTTTGGAAAGGTGAGCGATCCTTTCTATCCTCATTTGTCCTGCTCATCGCGGTATCCCCTGCAATGAGTCCAGCACCTGACAGCTAGAGTGCACTCAATAATGGTTTATTGAGGAAGTGAATAAACACCACAGGATTACAGTAGGAGAAAATTAACTCACGTGAAAATTATATTCTTAACCTGGATTGCACCCTTGAGGGGCTGATTTTTTATTGCCATACCATAAAATACCCATAGTACATAAAATAATAATCCTGGAGAATATATATAGATGATCTAAGTCAGTATCACAACTTGGAATGTATAATGTGCTGTCTACATGGATAATCTCAACCAAAGTGAGGTTGATAATGCTATATTTTACTTGTGATTGAAGCAAGGCATTTTTCCCTGAAATAGTATGCCAAGTTAATTATGAAATTGAAGATAATTTATATTAAAATGATCATATCTAAGAGAAAACTACAGACATATTTTGTGATGCTAAAGAATATGGAAGAATCTGGGAATTCTATATAGATGATTCTCAGAAAATTTAATTATCTCCCCAAATTCCAATTAAATTCAAGAATAAGCCTGGAAACTAAAATAAATCATCATACAAGAAATAATTAATCTCTGCATCAGGAATATTGTATATAGTCATGGTTGCTACAATCGAGAAAGATACAATGATACTGAAAAGGGGACATAAATTATCCAGAAGGGTTTAGAAGAGTATAATGAAAATATAAAAATTAGTGCTCTTAAGTCCAGGGAAGAAAATAAAAAAGGTATTTTTATTGAAGTTTATAACTGCTCAAACTGGCATTTGTTCAGAATTTCCCAGTACATTAAAGATAGTGGCTAACACTTGTAGCTTGAAAGAGATGTATTTAGGAAAGTAATATACAGTATTCTATTATATATACTATATTAATATATATTTTATGAATTGAATCCCACCAATATCACAAGAAATGAAATGAGCTGAGAGTATAATTTTAAAAGAGGTTTAAGTTAGTCTGTGAATGGCTTTCACACCCTTCTGCAAATGGCCTTGGGCTTCCATAGTCAGAGAGGGAATATTGGATCTAGTGACCTGAAGTTCTTGAATTCTAGGTTAAAGTTCATACCTAGAGAGATTTAAAGGGACTTAAGCAGACAAGAAATACAAATAGATTTATATATGTAGAATATGCCATGGCAAGATTTAATATATATGCCTACTTTTAAACTTTTAAATGTCCGGCAGTGCATTTTGGAATATAATAAATGAATTCATTTAGAATGTTGTCATTTTGCTTGACATTCATATTTCACATAAATTAGATTTAAATTATATAGAGATGCACAAAGGCTCATTTCAGAAATAAAAGACAAGTAACTGTGATTAATTTTTACAAAGGTGAAGGACTATAAAAACGGATTAAAATCTGTCTTAATACAATTTGGAGTGCTTTCATAGGGCCCTACACTCAATGTGAAATGTAGACATGAATTTACAATTACTGACTACGTTAAATTTATTTTGTAAATATGATGAGGTTTTCATGCATGAATCCATTAATTTCAATTAAATTTGGAATCACCAAATTTCTATCCAGTAAAGCCTGGTTATTTGGTACTTCATAAAAATGCACATTTCACATAATGAGTGAATAATTTATGTTATGATTTCTCTTGGGTAGGACAGCTTCTTAAACGAACAGTAAATTTTGATTCCAGCAATTCACACACTTTAGAACCAGTTGAATGTTGAAGTAACTCAGTTGTGTTTATCTTTGGTCACAGTGTTTTCTTTCTTTCTCTCAAACAAGATGAGAGATTTGAAGGTTTTTCTCTACTTGGGCCATGTGAATTCAAAGACAATGAGAAAAGCATAGATTTTGGGTTGACCCTATAATCACTGTAATTTTATCTTTATTTTCCAAGTACAAAAAATCAAAATATCATACCACTTTATTTAGATGATCTTCCAAAGTCCTGTTCCTTAATGCTGACTTAAAAAAAAAATCTGTTTCAATGACTTAGTTTCTTGTGTACAACAGGAAGAATCCAGTTTGGTCTTTGTAAGGAGTGAAAGACTAGGAAGGAAGTATGTGTTGTATAGCCAGTATTTCGAGTTGGTAGTTTTTGCTTTTGTTTACTGTGTTTCTCATTCAGTCCAAATGTCCCTATCTGTAACAGCTTTGGAGAAGCATCTTTGTCCCCAGAGCTGGCCTCCAGGAAGGCCTGGATCCTTACAAATTTGGAGAAATGGGTACTGGCTGTCATCCACAGGAAAACAGAGCAAGTGTACAGAGCTCCTGCTGATTTCCTTGAAAGTTCTCTTCCCCTTATGCACTGCAGTAAGCCATTTACTGTTACCAGGGAGGTATCTATTCATCTTTCCCAGTCAGGCAGTCCATTACATTTGAGGACGAACGCCTGACCCTTTAAGGCAGCGTGGTTCATCATATTTCCCATCCTGACAATTTCAAATGAAAGGACCGTTAGATTGTTCTTTTTATTATTGGGTTAGAGGCATGGGGATAGTGGCTGAGGTTTCTCAGTAGAAGATTCCTGACTCCAGGCCTTGTATCACTCGGCAGCGAACCAGACTTAGGGCGTAGTGGACTTGTGTATGGTCGTAGGATGCGGTTGATCATTCAGATTGGAGTAAACTTTGGTTTTTTTGTTTATTAAATTTTTTTTTTTTAAAGATTGGCACCTGGGCTAACAACTGTTGCCAATCTTTTTTTTTTTTTTTCTTGCTTTATCTCCCCAAAACCCCCTGTACTCGGTTGTATATCTTAGTTGTAGGTCCTTCCAGTTGTGGGATGTGGGACGCCGCCTCAATGTGGCCTGACGAGTGGTGCCATGTCCCTGCCCAGGATCCAAACCCTGGGCCGCTGCAGCAGAGCGCGCGAACTTAACCACACGGCCACGGAGCCAGCCCCTTGTTTATTAAATTTTGTTTTACTTCATCTTTATGTAATGAACTTACATTCAAAGGCCATGAATCATATGAGTTTCTAATTTTAGGATTAAAATATTTATAAACATAAGATTGTTGCCATCAATTTGGAATTAAAATGTACGGATGAAATGCAAGAACCATCGCCAATACAGTGACTACATTAAAAGGTTTCATAAATTTCATTTTCATGTTGTTTTTGGTCAATGTGCTCTTTTTACATTTAGTTTTCCAATTTTAGTTCCAGCAGTATTAGTCATAAATAAATGAGCAAAACAGAATTTCACGTTTTTGAGAAACCATGAATAACGTGATACATTTTCTTTTGTTATCCTCTGCTGTCTTGCTAACAGACTATTTTTGTCTAGTCATATTATTTGTATCAGCCTGTCTGCAATACTATGAATCTTCACATTTCTCTTTTTTATTGGAATAAGTTCAATTTCTTTGTATGTGCAAGAGCTTTTGTTTGTACCACAGCTTTTTAGCTGTTTCAAGTGATAAGTTGATTGTGCTAATGTACAGAAATCAACTGCATATGAAGTTAAATGCTTAATGAGTGAGGGAGAAGAATTTTTTTATAATTTTTCAAAATTTGTCAGTGAACATCAGAAATATTTGTACAAGTTTCCTCCTAATCATGACCCATGACTAAATTTTTGCATTCACAGTTCTTCCTGCCATAAGATAGTCTTCATTCGGAGAAAGATGGATTCTTCAGAATTCCCCCACTTCCTATAGAATTCTAGATTCTTCCTAGCTCGGGATAAACTTGTTTTTGAGGGATATCCCACTTTAGGCAGAGGATTTGGTGCATCAATTCAAATCATCTCAGAAAGATAGATACTCCTGTTGCAGCATTTTATATTGAAATTTCAACAAACAGATATATTAAACTTTTAACGTTATTATAGTATAACTCATATTTTCTCCAACAAACACTTTTTTATAAAGGAATTTACATTGTTGCAAATAGTTGTTATTTTGATTTGCATGACTTGTATAATATATAAAATAGTTTTTGTGAAGACTCATACATTGAAGTTCTGTGCTTACATATAGTATAATTCTAAGGGATTATATGAAAGGAAATTAAAATATTCTGGGAGCATTTTTGATCACCTCATGCAGTGATTCCCAAACTAGAGTTGAAGTGGCCTCTAGGGCCTCAGGAAACTATAACCAGTATTTCTTTCCCTCTTCACCATTGCAATCAAAGCAGCTCTAAGTTTAACTGTTTTAAGTATTTTCTTCCACCTAACGTTTACTTTTAATATAACAATTCATTTTTCATGACTAAAAAAAGAGTTTGAACAGAATAGGTAATCACTAAGTGTTTTGTTTGAAAATGTACCAGCGAGCGGGTTGCCAACAAATTTGGGAAATACATCTCCTGTGCTTGATGTCCTCTTAAAGAGTTCTTTTTCAATTGTTACTTTTTAAGGCAACACATCAGCATTTAAAGTACTCCATTTGTGCACGTCACAGTAGATGTTTTTAAAGTGGGATTTTGGGGTCCTGACTTCAAAGAGTGGTTCTTCAGATTGCTTCCCCATATGAGTAACTAATGAAAAGGACACTTTCTTCTATGAGTGTGGACTGTCTTCTCCTTTGCAGGTTCAACATGTGTAAGTTGTCCTTCTATGAAATAAAACTGGGGCTTTGCTATGCTTCTTCCACACACTGTAACCTTGACATTAAAGGGAAAAAGCTAGCATCAACTGTATAGGCCATAATCCAAATTCTATTGGATACTGTAGTGGTATTAGAAAAATTAGTCACTTCCATATTGCCTTGTCCTCAGCAGAGGGCTTTGCACATAACAAGGCTTTAAGGAATGTGTTTTAACTCATAATTAGCCGTCTTCTGTACGGTAATGCTAAAATATGATCCCACTCGAATTTGAAGATATTTTCAAATCCTACTGAAATTTTAGAAGTTGGCAAATTTTAGAAGGATGCAAAGGATGCATTCTTAATGGCTAGGAAAGATTTTTAAATGACCCAAATCAGATCTTATTTTTTAAGAATGTCCAATTCTATAGAAAGTTTGGCATTCAGTTAGAATGACTTCTTTATTCAAGCAGTTTTACAATAATTTGAAAATGAAAACCAGCCAGCATTTAGTAGTGATAGTCTACAGAAGTTTCACCAAAACATTACTTCATCACAAACAAAGAAACTATTCATTGCCTGTTAGGCACCATCTCAACATCTGTCCACTATCGACTTGTCCATTTTTATATTGTTCAAGAATATGAGGTAAATTAAATTAAAATTTCACTGTTTTCTTTTTAGTTTACATTGTGTTCTGTCCCCATTGAAATTGGCCCAAAAGTGAGACAAACATGTTTTAAAGTAAACCTTTTTCATAATATGTTTACTATCCTTTGTCAATCTGTTAGCTGATCTAAGACTTGATATTATCTTTAAAAACAGAAGTTAATATTTGTCTTTAAAATAAAACAGTGCTGTGACAGAGATTATGGGCACATAGATTTGGAAGGACCATGGGTCAAATTATATGTGTCACTAAGTAAAAAGTCTCAGTGTTGGTGTTGTGTTATAAAGGAGATCTGTTGTTTCTATAATATGACAGGTACACACATCTTCACTTGTAAACGAATATTTGTTACACTGTAATCTTTAGAGTAAAATAGTTAATGGCTGAAAAATTCCGAATGAAGACTAAGTAGAATATGCTTTGGTTGAACTGTGGTGTTTGTGAATTTACGAAGCCATCATTACGGAATTGACCCAAAGGTCTCAGAAATGTTATATAATCAATCATCCTTTCTTCAGACTGAATTAGATTTTAGTCATCATAGGCAGATAGATATCTATGCTGTTATTCAAATCGTTCCAAAGTGAGTTTAATTCATAAAGTGAAAAGGAAATACTGAAAATATGCTATTAAAAAATAGAAATTGATGTCCATGTTTCAAAGACAAAGATGAGAAATTATATTGCATTTTATAATATTTTAGAAAAATCCTATAAACCACTCTAACTAAGGTTGTTTTAAAAGATTTTGCCCCATATTTCCATAGATTACCTATGGAGCAAATAAATTATTATTTTGTCTAATCAGCTGGTGTTAAAATTAAAGGAAATTTTTTATTTATAAGAGATTTCTTATTAATGAACGTTTCTATTTGTAACCCTCAACATATATTTTATTTGCTTTTGGATAAAGTTTTTGATCCAAATGCAGAAAGGAATAACTAAGATATTTTGAGTTTATGTGTAGATAGTGTCAACTTTCAAAATTCTACACATAGACTCTTTTTATTGTGGTTGTCCATAAATGAATTCTGCTTATTTCTTTGCTGATGGAATATTAAGCAAATTATTACTCTCTTTTCTTATCCAATGTATAATAATAGTGTATGCCAAGTAAGAAAATAGAGTCTCAGGCCAATCTAAAATGATGAAGGTCATTCTTCTAGGTCCCGAGAAACCAGGTCAGGGAGTGAAATTAAACCATAGTCTAGAAGGTCAAAGGCTATAACTAAGAAATTAGTGTCAAGCCTCAAATCCAACAGGGAAATATGCATGGAAATCAGAGTGAAGGGAAGATTAGTGGATTGGAGAATAATGAATAAGCCACGCAGAGCTTAGTGATAGGAACAGATTGTAACAATTGGGTAAAAGGAAAAATAAATCTGAAGTTCAGTGTTTAACTTGATCAGAGTCTGGGACCAAACATGGTGTCCTAAAAGAAGTGTTCAAAGCAGTATTCTTAGAATGATTTCCGAGACCTTCTAAATTTTTGGATTAAGAAATATGGGAGAAAATCACAACAGTGTAGCCTCAACTGTACATTTGTATCATGGCAACCTTTCCTACAATCCACACATTTTTTCATTCAGGTGTGCATATAAAGAAATTTAGTATAGCCTCCACTTATTAATAATTTCAATACTTCACCTTTCTCAAATAATTCCCTAGATACCATCAACAATTTATATTTTTAGGCCATTTAGTTTTAGAGGAACTTCATGTGGTATATCCATACTGACACAAGAGTTAAAGATCTTTTTAAGGAAGAATTCATTTCTAAGCAAATGATTTATAAATACATTTATATGTATCCTGGTCTTGTGGTGATATGATGGAAAAATGATCACAGATGTAGTTTGAATCTCAGCTCTTTTTACCAGCTCTTGGTCAAATTACTTAACTTTTTCAAACTTACATTTTCTTCTCTGTGAAGTGGGGAAAACACATTTAGGATTTGTAAAGATTAAAGGATGTAATTTATGTGTTATTAAGATAGCAATGCCTTTATGATATAGGTAAAGTATTTGCATATTTATCTCATTTGTTTCTGGTGATCTGGTTCAATCTTTTCCTTTCTTTCTGCATGAATCAGCGGACTCAAGTGAATTGGGATGGATGATTTTTGGGGGAGAGAAAAAATATATGATAATGACGGTGATGATGATGAAAGTGATTTCCAGGATTTATTTTACAGATCATCTTGCTACACGGCCATTGACAATTTGCCTAATACTGTTACAGAGAGGCGCAAGTAGTCTCCCCGCACTCAATATATTTGTGTTAGAGGATTTTCTCTATCACAGCTGCATCCCTTGATTGACACAATAATATCCTGTGAGTAGCAGCCCTGCTGTTTGGATCATGTTTTGTTTTCTGTCAGCAGTGTATCACAAGTATTTTCCTCAGTGGGCTAAACAGACCCCAAGTGGGAGGCTGATAAAAGCAGCCTCGTCCTCATGCATCACTTTGAATGATTTCAAAGAGAAAAGAAGCAGCTGTGACAGTGTTCACACGAGCCACTCAGGGTGGTCTTATCTTTGTAGTCTAACAAGAATAGTACACCCTGGCTTGCATTCCTCAGCTTGAGAAGAGCAAAGTCGCCTAAGAGTCATACATTTTTATTCCTTGACATGTCTTAAAATTGGATCTGTGATAAAGGGAATGACATCTTTACCTCCCTGAGTAATTTGTCTTCAAAGTAAATGTAGAGAAGTGCTGCTTATGGATTTATTGGACGTCTGACTCAATATTTATTTTATACAGATACTTGAACTAATATGTAACAGATTGGTATTCATATTCAGTCTGAAATTTTTTTTATTTGATTAGTTAAAGGGTTATGAAAAAAAGTCTTCTACATGTGCAGATGATCATTATAGTAGTAATATTCAGCTCTAAAATTGTACATCTAATTTTTTTTGCCATTTTATAGCTCATGAGCCATGTTTACATATTTGAAAATATCCTATGTCGTCGTTATTTTCAAAAGTGGCTGAATAGTGCAAGTGATAAGACCAAGTAATACAAGTAAGATATGGTTGAGTTAGAGAATGTTTTATATAATTTGGCCTAATACGATACACATACAAATGGAAGTCACTCACCAATAGATAGAATGTGGGGCATTGCATTAAATTTCCAGCAGTTCTATGTGGAACATTCATGAATCCAAAAATATGAAAATTAAGTTCCCTGAGGGTGTGACTATGTCTTTGCATTTCTGCTACTTCATAATCTAATCATAACCACCCCAAACATCTTCTATTGCCTATCATACAAAGCACATGGCAATAAGGATGAATTAATGAAATAAAAAGTGAATACACCATATGATGTGTTGTAGAAAATACAACATAAAGCAATACTCCAGTGGAATAATTGATTATCAGTGTGCTCAAGTGTAAAAGTCTGTGTTTCTGTTTCTACAAATAAAAAGGAGCATTAAAACCTCTCAGGTGTCGCAAGCAATCATAGAGTAAAATGCAAAATTTGCTTCTAGCAAGTAAATGTCTGAATAAGATATTCTTTTTTTTTAGGATTTTTTTTATTTTTCCTTTTTCTACCAAAGCCCCCCAGTACATAGTTGTGTATTCTCAGCCGTGGGTCCCTCCAGTTGTGGCATGTGGGACGCCACCTCAGCATGGCCTGATGAGCGGTGCCATGTCCCTGCCGAGGACTTGAACCGGCGAAACCCTGGGCCGCCGAAGTGGAGTGCGTAAACTCAACCACTCGGCCATGGGCCCGGCCCCAAGATATTCTTGATTCTAGCTATTATGTTGAATGTTGGCAGATGTACAATTTATTTCTAATAAAAATTGTCATTCGCTCGCTTAAATTGATACAGATTCCTATAGAGCAAAAAAGACCCATAAAACCAGATCTGGGATAGGTTTATATTTTAACCCAGGCAATTCTGGACCTTTATTATTACTATAATAACAAAACAAAGGAATCCAATGGAATTTTAATAGAAATTATTTTACTAATATGCCCACCAGCATTTAGCTAAGTGAAATATGTTTAACATTCCAGCTGCATTTGATAACATTAGGTTTTCACACAAAGACACAGGAAATGTTATTTTACTGCTCATTCTTGTGGATTTTACTCCTTTCACTAAAGAGAAACAAAATATTTTATCTCCTCATTGCAGCTCAGATTCAAAGTGTAACAACGAAAGCATAAATTGTTGAACCCTGCTGGCATGTGCTCTGCAGATATGTTTGAATCAAGGGTTTTTACAAAGGGTTCAGACCTTCCTCCTAGGGGGCTGTCATTTACCATCAACTCTCTTGTTCATCGTGGGGAATAGCCTCAGAGAACCTCTCAGCGTTGTTTGTCACATCCTATAGATTAAGGAACTGGGCCATATATCCCTTCCTCTTCACGTATGAAAGGAATAGCTAACTGCTTCATAGAGCTGGAAGATTATTTCCTTTGCCCTTTGGTATTAGTTTCTTTTGTAGTTATTTAATCTCTAAATATGTAAATCCAACTGGAGTTCTTTTAAGTAAGCCAACAAGGGGGGAAAAGCCCCACTATTGTTATGAGTGTGTAGTTAGGAAAAAAGTAAGTGGAACTTCAGTTGACTAATGTTTGCCCTTTTTTCCTTAAAAGAATGATGTTTAATTTTAAGTCTCTATTTTTGAAATAATTGGGACTTATTATAAACAAATAACCTATTATGTTGTGAGATATATAATTTTCTATTACCATTTACATGCACATTTTCTGTCTTTTGTGAAGATTTGATGTGGGGTTATGAATTTAGGAGCCAAAACTTATATCTATTCAAAGAAAGAAGGCGACTAGAAATGGAAAGTATGGCAGTTTGCATTGTACTTTCTTTAGAACCCACAATCTAGGTATTATAAATTACACATACTTGTTGGCTATCTGAAAAACTATTGAGTATTTTACCATTATTTTACTTAGAAAGTAGTTAGCTGTGCATGAGTGGTAATCACCATTGTTAATTTGCTTATATCAAATTTATCATCAGACTTAGTAGCTAAATGTTAGACAAATAATAGAAGCAGCAGCACAAACATCTGTGTAGCATTACCAGGTTCTGTTCTAGTGTGTCGACACAGACTAGCTCATTTGATGTCCCCAACAGTCCAGTGAGGTCGGTATTGCTACTCTCTCCATCTTCCTGATGAGAAAAGTGTCATAGACAAGTGGAGGTAATTCACCCAAGGTCATTAAGGCCAAATGAAAAAATCTTCTTACTGTAGTGAATTAGGTTATTTGTTAAATATCCTTGATTTTAGGGCTATTATTGTTTTCCTAATAAATTTATCTGTATTAGAATGCTAAACTGGCAAAAAAGAGGAAGGCTAATATATCCCCCAAATATGTTACCTTCATATATCTTTGCTAAATGGGATATTTTTAGACAACACACTGCTTCCATAGTCAAATGCAAATTATTTTACTGTGGCTGGTCATACTCCTACTCAATAAATCAACTAATGAGTAGTATCAGATTTACCAGCCTTGAAAATCTATTTGTAAGATCATTATTTATAATTCTGTTGTTATCTAATTTTCCTTATAAATCAAAAACATGTACCTTCTTGTCGATATGAGTATGGTAGCCCAAAGAGAATAGAAGCTTCAAAGGGACCACTGCAATAGCGGAGAGTAGCCATTAGAGGAAAATCATCTGTGCGTATAAATTAATATTGAAACGTAACCATGAAACCAGCATTCGGAGAATGAATGCCCTTGTGTTTTGCCTGTTTATCTGTGTTTTTATTTTCTTGCCTGTTTACTTTTCTTTTGCTCATAGGTCCTAACCAGCATTTCTGGGAGAAATAATTACAAAGTTTACACTCCTTAACCTTACTCTCAAAATGCGACTAGTTGACTCTCCACTGGAATCCCCTTACCCACATTCTCTGCATGGATTTTCCATTGGACACATGCATCTAAATTCAAGTGTTCTAAAGTCCTCTCTTTCTCTCCCTCCTGCCATTGCCTTTTCCTCAGTTTCTCCACTTTGATTCAGCTTATCTTTTATTCTTTTCCATTAACCCTCTGACACTCTAAAAGCTCTCATGTTCCTTCCTAGTGTTTCTTCTTTACACATTCCAGCACCAGCCCTCCTGACACGATAGGAATTATCACTTTCTTCCCTCTTTCTTAAACGGTTAAGAGATCTGGAGTCATAATGTCTGGATTCATAGCCCACTTTCACAATTTACTGGCTTTATGACCTTAGCAAGTCGCTTAACTTCATTAAGCTTCCATTTCTTCATCTTGAAAACGTGGATAACAACATTTCCCTCATAGGCTTGTAAGGAGGATAAAATTATGTAATGAATATAAAGGTCTTAGCAGAGAGTCTGGCACATAGATCACATATTAGCTATTCATATTATTGCTCCCACAGTACAACCCCACTGTTAAGTCATTATTTCTCACATAATTACCTAATTCAGGAACTATTTAATCAAGTCTGTTATGTCCAAGGACCTGAGTAGACAGATACTGTCTTTAAGGAGCTCACAGACCCGTGAGGGAGGCTGACCAGCTGAGGGATAATTATATTGCACCTATACGATTTGCATTGACCAACAATGCATATGCACTGAATTGTAGTAATTCCCCTGGAAATACTCACAAAACTCAACATCTTTAGGGGTGGGGGATGGGTTCTAGACATTATATGAGAGACTTGGCCATCTTTACTTCATTAAAATTTTAATTTACTAAAGTAAAGATTGTAAACATGTAAAATATAATTTTGCTTAGTTTTGGGATAAATATTTATGGATACAAGTACACTAATGTGTATGGTTTCAGGTACTTTTCATTAAATCCAGTGTCAAATTGCTAGTTACTATATGGCTAAATGTTGCATTTTTTCCCTATGGAGCAAAGTTCAATTCAATTAGCTGCAATGAATATGTATTAGATCTCAACTCTCTCAGAGAGGTACTGTGATAGATGTTGGAGGGAATTCAAAGGTAATAATAAAAGTGTCTCTGTTCTTTGGGATTTCAGTCAATTATTAGCTAAGCATATAAAGCAGTTACACATATGAAGCAGTTTGGTATAACATGTACAATGAAAGAAATATAACAAGGTGCAGTGGGAATAAGGGGAATGAGATCCATCAAACTGTGGTAATCTGGAAGGCATCGTGAGGGAGATGGCATTTGACAGCATAAACAAAGGATGATGCATTTTCAACAGTTAGTGATTGAGTAGGGACCCGCATGCCCAAGAGAGATTTGGGAAATATAGTCACTGTCTTTCTTTTAAACTTAGGATGGTGTGCAGGCCATAATGCTGAGAGGTGATCTAACAATGTTCATTCAAAACCTACTACCTTGAACAAAGGACTGTGTTAGATGGTATAAAAAGACATGAACTTTACCATAATAGGGAGGATAAGTATTTAAAACAACTGATTTTAAAATTGTGATATTTGCAAACTTAGGGATATTATAAGCCTCCAAAGCTGCATAGAGAAGGAGTAATTCACTTTGTTGGTAGAACAGGATCTCACAAGGATGGCATTATCTGACCTGAGTTATGCTAAATAGAATAAGAGAAAAAAGCAGGGGAGATGCTGTGGGAAGCAAGAACATCCATGTAGAAAAGTCATCATTTCCTCCCCTGTAATTGTTGTTGATCCCTTTTCCTATGTCCTGTGTCCGTCATGAGCTCCATTCATTTATCCTCATGTGCAAGTCCCAGACTCTCTGAGATGGATTTAGTCAGTCAAGAAGCACAGGGACTGCCACAAGCAGTGGGAGAAAGGGACTGTTGGGTTCAAACCAGACTTTGACTGCTGGGTAGAATGTTGCCCTGTTTATTTTGTTCCTAACTAAACACGGGTGGACTTTGGATCACATCTTCTCACTGAAAGACCTTTGCAGTTTTCTGATACCCAATTGCTGTGAACGTCCCCTCTCTCACTAGATGCACTCTAGATCCATGACCTGCTGATAATACCATATAAATTTCTTTCCATTGTTATTCTATGGTATTACCCCCTCTATAATGGGAGTTATTGCTTAATAATGTGTGTATGTGTGTGACTGTATGTGTGTGAGCACATGCGTGTTTTTTCTTTCTTAACTCCTTAGGGAAATACAGCCTGCATATTTCCGTTAAAGAAGGCAAGAATGTGTAAACTCCTTGAGGCCAAGCATCATGTTCTTTGCAGCATAATATTCTGAGATCCTAGGCAGACATCAGGTATACATTGAAAGATACTAGCTGAAGGAATAAGTAGAGAGATCATTATGACAAGAATATGGACTACTTTATGGAGTTTGATGGTATGATTTTTGGAAAAGAAATGATTCCTTTTTTTTGACTAAGAAGGATAAAAGGGATAAAGCTTCTCAAAACACAGAAGTGAAGAATCTGTTAGAGGAAACCTTCTATGGAGATAAACAGATTTACTGTTTGACCTTTTCGATATAGTTCAAGGAAATATGAATTTATTAGTAAAATATCCGAAATTAATATTGATAAAAAATAATTTGTTGAACTGTATGTTCTTTGAACAGAGAGCTTAGTCAAGTGAAAGAAAAATAAATACAGGAGAACTTCTATTAAATATATAATATCCAAAGTCTATGTGAGTGGATCCAGCGATTATGATCAAGTCAAGAGGAATGATAATCTTTTTCTAGCTTGGCATTAATGGGATGGTTTATACAAAGGTGGTGAGCCTTTTAGAGCTCATTAGAAAAAATTCTCCAATTATGAAAAAAGAAATTTCTCCTTTAGTTAAAAATAAATGACAAACTATTAAATCAAATTTCACAGCAATTGAAATGCTGTACAATGCAAACTATATACACACATATATATACATATACATCTATATACATAGGAAGGCATAAATGCATACCTTCAAGGAAGTATAAATTACATGCATTAGTCATGTTCTCAGCTGCAATAAAGCAATATATTAAAGGAATTGTGTGCTTGCCCTGTATTTGTATATAATTTCTTAGTTCGAGAGAATAAAATAGAAGCATGTATTCGTATTCAACTATATTGAATATTCACATTCAACTATATTCATGTTCAACTATAATTTCTTCTGTTTGGTCCTTGTTTTAGAGTGATGTGCTCAGAGTGGGATCTTAAAATTATACTTCAGTTTTAGGGTCATCATATCACTTTATCTAGTAAAACTAAAATTTGCTTCTTCTTTGGTTACTTCCCTGAATGTTTTCATTTATATTCTCTCCCTGTTTCTCTCTGCCTCTCCCTCTCTCTCTCTTTTTTTCTCTCCTAATGTCCCCCTTGCTACAAATGAAATGGATCTTTTCTCAAAGACCTTTCCTTGAACTTTTCCTCTTCTCTCTCCAGTGTCTCCTTAACAATCTCATAGCATCAGCTGTCTGTCACATTTCTGTTGATCTCCTTTTACCTCTTTCTCTTTACTTCAATAGCATCACATTCCAACTATTTGCTGGAAATTTCTACCTGGAAATTTAGCCTTCAACCTACTTCAAGTTCACCCTGTCCATTGAGAAAAACAATTATTAATAAGGTATTTCAATAAATTATGGTGAGTGTATAACAGAAAAACAAGCCCTTTAAGAATATTTTGGAAGAGAACTGAAACTAGACTGTGGATCACTGAAGGAGACACAATGGAAGTGATATTTAAACTGCAGCTTGAAGGGTCACTGGAAATTAATTAGGCAAAGGTCAGTGGTCAGGAGGCTGTGTTCCATGCAGAAAGAATAGCATACGTTAATGCCCTGAGGTGGGAGAATACACAACTCTGAGTAACTGAAGAAAGAGAAGTTAACTGAGCTGGCACACAGAGTGCTGAAATGAAAGAAGTGAGAGATGACCCTGGAGAGTTACCCTGGGTTTGAATGTACGAGCTCCAGAAGTTGGGTTAAAAGTTTGCTATTTCTCATGCCAAAAGGCAAAGCCACTTAAGAGTTTTCATCAAATTATTGATTTGGTTATATTTGTGTTTTATAAAAAGCCTTCTTCCTGAATGGAACCATGTGTGGATGCAAAGAGACCAGTTAGAGGTTGGGAAGATGATGGTTTTAGTAGTTCAGCATAGAGAACTTGGAGTCCTGGACTAGGAGGTGGCACTGAGGGTGGAGATATGGGCATTGATTTGAGGTGTGTTGACAAGGTGGTACTGGTGGTTCTTGGTGATGAATTGGAAGTGAGTGTGGAAGATGATGGAAGTGACAAGATGCTGGGGAAGGTTCTGCCTTGAACAGCTAAGTGGCTGGTGAGTTAGGGAGCACTGGAGGAGGAACAATAACAAAAAGGTGATGAATGTAGTTTGGGTCCTGTCAAATGTGAGGTTACTCTGAGACACCCAGTGGAAATATCAGGCGGGTGGAAATTTGCATGTGGAGCGCTACAGAACAGTCTAAGTTAAAATTTAAATCTAGAATTTAGTATTTGTGAAAGTAGCCACGAAAGCAGATGTGTTACCCAAGGGAGACTGGGTTCTCTTTATATTAAACACCATCACTGCAAGTTCAAAACCTCAACTTCATCCTTTGATTCCTCTCCTTCTTTCTTTCTTGTTCCTTATGTGTAGGTCAGTTGTCAAGTCTTAGCAGTTTTGCTCTCTATTTTCTTTCTTGTTCATATTGCCGTTTCTACTTCCAATAGTCTAGTTAGGTTCTTATTATTTCTCACCAGAACTGTTATATATTTGAGCCTAGTAAGACTGGTTTCCAGGAAATTAGTAGATTACTGTTGTAAAGAAGGACAGTGATGACTGTCATTAGAACAAGGGTATTAGCTGTGGGGAAAGAGGAAAATGGGTAGATTTAAGAAATACAGGATATGAAAGGAGAGAATGGAAAATGAATACTTGATTAAAACCAGCAGCAGGGAAGACATTAGAAATTTCTCAGCGTGTGTGTATACTAGAACTTTTTTCCCTTTCATTTTTAACATAAAAAAATGTGTCAAATGGTATTAATTTATTTTACCACACCGCTCTACAAAGCCTCATCTAGCAATAACAATTCTTTCAGGTCAAATTGATTTGAAGCAATTTTTGATAGAGCTAGGAATAATTATTTACCAGACATTTTAAAAAATACTTCAAATATATTAAACCATTGAATATTTATAAAAATTCTGTGAAACACTTCTATTATCTCATCTAACAAATGGGGAAATTGAAGAACAGAAAGGTTATGGTGTGTCCGTCCCAAGGTCATTCAATTTGTAACTGTCAGAAATAGATTTGAACCTAGATGTTTTGTTTCCAGAGTCTGTACTCTTATCCAGGAAAATAAGGAATTACACATGTTTTAAGCACCGACTAATGTGCTAAGAACAATGGAGTATACAAAAGATGCATGACTGAATATTTAAATACACGTAGATATTCAAAATGTCTACAAAAACATGGTATTTAAAAACTCATAGAAATGGAGAGTAGAAAAGTGGTTGCCAGGAGCTGGGGAGGTGGGGGAAATAGAGAGAAGTTGGTAAAAGGGTACAAATTTTCAGCTATAAGATGAATAAGGTCTGAGAATCTAATGTATAACATGGTGACTACAGTTGATAACACTGTATCATATAATTGAAATCCGTTAAGAGAGTAGAACTTAAATGTTCTCACCAGGAAAAGAAAGAAATATGTATGTGAGGTGATTGTTGTGTCACTTAACTAAATGGGGAGAAATCCTTTCACAAGGTATGTATATCAAATCACCACAATGTACACTTTAAATATCTTACAATTTTATATGTCAATTCTACTTCAATAAACCTGAAATTAAAATAAATAAATACCCACAGCTTAAGTATGAGGCTGGGAGAAAAAGAGCATACTCTGTAACTAGTTTTAAATCCATACATTATAGAAAGTTAGCAAGTTATATAGTTGTTCAAAATGAGTCATGTTCAATGAGAGATGTTTGAAATGAAAAAGGTTTCCCGTCGGGGAGATTCAAGGGGCCCGTGGCCATTTGCACTCTGACATCTACAGCATTCACCTTCCCTTCAGCAGCACGTAAGCAACTTCTGCAAACTCGGATATCCAGAAATCAGGTTGGATGACTTCTGCCAGCAGATCTACCCTGGTTTTTGATCATAGGAAAGGGCGTGTGTGTGTGTGTGGAAATTGCACCCTGTCTCAGGTAGATACACATTGTGAACAAAAGGGGAAAACGCAATTTCCTACCTGATGATGTGGAACTCTCTAAATCTGCCAGTCCAGTTCTTTTTCTCTTCTGTTTTAGGTTTTATAGGACTTTCTAAATAGGCAATTTAGTATTTGTTACTCATTTGGAAATTATTTTTCTGGAGCCAGTATGAAGTGTTAAGTATTTATAGACAGAAACTTTGGCAAAGAATATAGAGAATCTTGAAATGGCCTTTCACTGTGGGAGAGGAGCTTGAACAGATTCAAGCGCAAATCCAGATTTGTAGAGAGTTAAGTGTGAGTTTGTGGAAATAAAGTGTATGATTGAGAAAGTTGGTTTTTCCCTTATGACTTAGTGATTATTAAATAGCTGTGTGTTTTATCTGAATTGCTTGGAGGGAAGCTCCATAGCATTTCGTAGTAAACAATTTATGCAGTTAAAATATGAAAAAGACAAAGAAAAGCAAACTGAAAAGACGTTTTAGAGTAGGATGGGAACTGAGCCAATAAGCTTGACTGGTAGAGTCTTTGGAGGGAAGCCAGGAAGTCTGTGATATTTCTCTAGTTAGGATATATATATGTGGCATTGGATAAAAAATGTTAACTCTTTCCACGGAATTTGAGACTTTCCTGATTCTGAAACTCAAAACTGAATGCAAATTAAGATTTTTTAAAAGTATGATTAAAAAATACCACATACACACATGACATTTGGCAATGGCTTGAATCTCTCTAAAATGTCAAGATAGGAAAATATCCAAAACCTTTTTTTGAGAAAAAGAGAAAGTTGAATTCTAGCCAAATGCCTGCTGAGGAATTCTTATGAGAATTTCTGGAAACTGTACTTTTTAAGGTAATCATGTTCTCCATGCTTGCATGACCCCAAATGTTACTTGAGTGAATTTAAGGTCTCATCTATTTGTGTCTTGTTGTTGGACATCCTTTAGACTTTGGTGGTCAAGTTTCACTTTGGCGAGGTGACAAAAAAAAAATATTGTATTTGGCACTACACAATCTTAGAATACTTTCAGCATAAATATGCCAAGAAAGAGTCATATTATGTAGCTTGAATTATACTTTTCACGTATGATATGTATGTCTCCTTATGTTAGACAAATCTATATCAGTCTTTTGCATTTCCATTAAAATAAATACACATCAGATACCTGATAGACATGTGCTGTGGTTGGAGGGCATAAGAGAGATATGAGGTCAGGTAAACAGTGTAAAATCAGCAGAACTCTCATCTGAAATTAATGTTTCAAATCTTATCAACATAGCTCTTGAAGGGAGAAAGAATGATCGTCTACAATCAGAAATGGCCAAGAAGAAAAATGCCTAACTTTCTTGCAACAATTGGGGAGATTACTATCACCTATATTAATTAATTCATTCTATTGTTTAATATAAATGGTGAAAATGTGGCTACAGCATTGAGTTTTTGTTTTGTTTTGTTTTTTAATTCGGTAACATAAAATTTACCATTTTAATCATTTTTAAGTGTACACCATCTACCACCAGAACTTCCCAAACTGAAGCTCTGGATCCATGAAACATTAACCCTCCATTTCCCCCTACCCCTAGCCTCTGGCAACCTCCATTCTGCTTTCTGTCTCTATGAATTTGATTGCTCTAGATACCTTATATAAGTAGAATCATACAATATTTGTCTTTTGTGATTGACTTATTTCACTTAGTATAATGCCTTCGAGATTCATCTATGTTATAACAAACATCAGAATTTTCTTCCTTTTTAAGGCTGAGTAATTTTCCATGTATATGTACACCACATTTTGTTTATCTATTCATTTGTCAATGGACATTTGGGCTGCTTCCATCTTTTGCTATTGTGTGCATTGTGTTTTAATATTATATGACCCTTAAAAAAGGGTGCCGGGAACATAGGAATGAATAAGATCAACAGTGTATCTCTTTTGGGAGGATCAGTTGTGGGGAGAGATGAATGATGACTCGACAAATATATAAATTGGATAATTCTGGATAATGAAATATTTTATGAATAAAACTAAAGATAGGATGTAGTGGAGAATGATGGAGGTATATGGATAATACCCTTTAGATAGAGTCATTTAGGGAATGCCTCTCTGAGAAGGGAGCATCATAAATGTCAATTGTTTAACTCGTCTACACCATGAAGATGGGAATCATGCTTTCCTTGTTGCCTGGTATATCTGTAATGCCTAATACAGAGCCTGGCACTTGATAGACATTCACTCAATATTTGTTGAATGTAAGAAGAATGAAGTGGAATGACAGTAAACAGGCCTTCACCATGTGAAGGAGCCGTCTCCACCTCCCGTAGTTCTTTCTCCCCTGGCTTGTCTGCTCTGGATGTTCCTTTTTCTGTACCTTCCCAGTCAGCCTGGGGAAGTGGTTAGTTCAGAATTTGACAGAGGGAAGACAAATAAACACTGTATTAACAAGAAAACCAAAAAGAATGATAGATCAACAAAAGTGATATCAATAGTAATGACACGGATAAAATATAGTGTGATAATGCTTTGTAAGTATAAATCACTTTAAAAATATTTTAATAGATATTATGTTAGTTAGTGTTTAGAACTGTTTGAAGTAGTGTGACAGGAATTATTAACTACATTTGATGAGTTTGAGATACTTAGATCACACAACTAGTGAGTGGTGGAGCTGGCTTTAAAAAAGGTTGGGGGCCTTCTCAAATAATCCTCTTCTAATATATGGCACAGTGATTCATGATTAATTGTGGTGTTAGTGTTGAGGGTGGAATTTTTGTAAAAATACAAATCACGTTCATTTACATAATAGTAGTAAACTGATTTCAAAGTGTTTTGATATGCTTGTATCCTTACAATGGTCCAATGAGAAAGACAATATTATCATATTCAGGTTTATAGACATGGAAATAGAGTTGAGAAAAGTTGTCTTGATCAATATCATGTACAATAGCAAATGGAAAACTCATGCTTTTAATCTAGGATAGAATGCTAGAAATCTATGTTCTTATGGATTTCTTTATGCAGTCAAAATATTTTTTAAAAAATTCTAAACTGAAGATTTTTTGTTTTTAAAATAATATATATTGGTTTTTTCTTTTTTACAAAATATTAGCTTCTTATTGTATCGAATTTAGAAAATACACCAAAGAATGAAAGAGGAATGACTACCATTAATAATCTAGTATGAATAATCGAACTCCTTTTTTCCTAAAAAATTGCAAATTTGAAATGTGTTTTTAAATTTATGTAAAAGTGAGAGGATGATTTGATTTAAATCTATTATTTAAATTAATTTTATGAGGCTGGCCCCAAGGCCGAGTAGTTAAGTTCACGTCGTACACTTCCATAACCCGGGGTTTCTCCAGTTTGGACCCTGGTTGGGCACATGGCACCGGTCATCAGGCCATGCTGAGGCAGAGTCTCACATAGCAGAGCCAGAAGGACCTACAGCTAGAAAATACAACTATGTACTAGGAGGCTTTGGAAAGAAGAGGAAGAAGAAAAAAACGAAAAAGGAAGATTGGCAACAGACGTTAACTCAGGTGCCAATCTTTAAAAAAAAAATGTATTTTAGTGAAGTAATAATAATTCAATGACTTGTTCAAGTTAGAATTGCCATGATGTAGTTTCACATACATGAAGCAAACCAACATGAGGAATATTTCCCTATACTTTCTTTCCTATCTTGATTTTATCTGAATTGCTCTAACAAAGGCATGTTTTATCCAAAAGGAGGTGTAGAGATCAGAATAAGGGTCAGAGCTCTAGAAAAGATTGATATTTATTCCTGTGGGCCTAACAAAATGTTCTTTCTAGTAAGTGAAGCTTTATTTCTATAACTAGAATCTATCTTTGTGTGTATGTGTGTGTTGAATATTTGTGTTCTGTTGCTTACCAAAGACACGTCAGCAGTATGTTATTCAATGAGACGAGGGCTAATATCAGCTCTGTTTTAATGAGCTCTGTGTGCTGGACACTGTTCTATGTGCTTCACACCATTTATCTCATTTGATTATCACCACAGCCTTGTGAGCGAGGTACTTTAATGTCAAGGTTATTGATAAAGAAACAGGGGCACATGCAGGTTAAATAATTTTCTAGTCATACAGGTGAAAATGACAAGGCCAGGATTTGGACCCATCAGTAGAGCTTTAGAGTCCATGTCTTTCTTTAGAAATTAATTGAGGGCAAGAAAAAGCTCTTGTTTAATATCTAATTTCAAATAGCATCTAGATGAAGGTAGTAAATGTATTAGAAAATAATGGAGGCTATATACATTCAATTTTTGACTACTTCTACTTTGAATAAATTAGGATGAATGGCGTATTTGTTAAAAGGGTGAAATGTTAGGAAAAATCTCAATTCTAGTCACAGACCTCTACTAACCCTGACATCAGGGATACCACTTTAACACTTTGGCGTCAGATTCTTTATTCAAAGGAATCAGATGAGGTGATGTATAAAGTCTTTGCCAATTCTGAAATTCTGTTGTCATCTTCTATGTTATGACTCGATGGTCTGTGAGTCGTATGGGATGGTGATGGTTTCAGTCTTCTCCACGTTTCTCTAGAATCCTTACTTGTAAAAGTGAAACTGAGCGTCGTGAAAGGATGTAAACCTATGAGCATGTTCGCTTATCTTTGAAGCTCTTGCCACATTCCAGAAGTTTGGGGACAAGCTCCTATTTTCAAAACCATGAAACAGTGTAAATTGGTAAGCTTGACAATATTCCACAACAGACTACTAAAAATATTCTTTGGAAAAACTCAGGAAGGGAGGTGCTCTCTATAAGGAGCCATCTTGGCTTCAGTACAAATAAGTTAAATGCAATAAATATCACTTCCTTATTCTACAGATTTCCTGATTTCAAAAGAACCCTGGCCTACTTTTTAAGAGCTTTAGCAAAATGTATTTCACACATTGTAAAGTTCACTCTTTTAACGAGTACAGTTCAGTGGTTTTTAGTATATTCACAGAACTGTCCAGATTGACCCTTATTTTCTCTCGTTGCTTGTTCACGAGTGTCTATCCCATTAAAGTGTGCAGTGGTGGCGTTCTATCAATATTTGCTGAATAAACCACCTAATGAATATAAGGATAGAGCGGAGGGAGCCAGATAACCCTAGCTAACCCAGGATGAAATCGCAAAAACACAAGGAATAATTGAGTATTCACATATAGATTCCCAGAAGCATGCAAGTGATTAAAAGAACACATTTATTTGTAATATTAGCACCTAGAGAAGCAATATAGGCTTGTTAGCATCAGATCAATTATCAAGTATGACGTTTGTCCCTTATAGAGCTTGAGTAACTTTTTGTAGGACTTAAGTTCACGGACATATCTTGGCATCTTCAGAACAAAATGAATTAACACTGAGGAGTTGTTTTTTTTTTTTTTAAATATATTATCACTTGAGAAAAGGCATCACATTCAGTGGCAAAGTTTGAAATTTTCCTATAGGCCTTAGTGATTTAGCAACTTAAAACCAAGGAAAAGAAAATTTGAGCACTGTTTTAGGTTCCTTCTTGGTGAATCTAAATTGAAAGTATAGCAAGAAAATTTTCACTGGCAACTTCTTTTGTCTTAACATTTAATGGCAAAACATTTGGGGACATAATTTGAGATTTCTTTTATTGACATGTTTAAAAACATGCTGTCAAAGAGAATGAAAAATATTAACTTGCTAAACTAACTTTTGAAAAGTGAAAGTAATAGATTGTAAAACTCTAAAAGAAACACATTGATATTTTCTAGTAAATAAGTTGTATGTAGTCAGTCTTTCACTTCAAATTTTGAACTTACTTCATACTTGCTGTATTTTAAAGAATCCAACTTCTAACTTATAGTTCCCATGCTTTTATGGAGTTTATTCTTAGGGAAATTAGGTGGGAGAAGATGGTTATCTACTTAAATATATAAATTGAAAGAGGTAAACCTTGGCTTCTTTGAATACCATTAACATAATCAAGGAGTAATATTAACTTGCAAAAGTCAAGTCATTTTTGTCACAATGAATAGTCTATGTTGAGGTTTTTTTAGAAAATCCTTTAAAAAAGAAGGACCTATACAATGTAATGATGTAATGTACAAGTGATTTTTAAGTTTAATGGGAATTTTACGTAGAAATTTGCATAATGCTTTTTCATGTATAATATGTAGAATATTAAAAATTATTGTCAATAAAATCATGAAGATGTTTAATCACTCTTTAGTATTAGTAAAAGAGTTAATAAAAACTATTAAAACTCTAGTTTATTCTCTTATTAAAAACTATTCTCTGATTAACTGAATAATCACAGGCTCGAGTGTCTAAGTACAACCATTAGAGGAAAGGGAGAGATTTCCTGTGACATTTATTAATATAAACAGACTGTGAGAATTCTATTAGTCTAGACAGGAGAACTGCAATGTTTCTTTTGTCTTCTTTATTAATTTTGACGGATTTGAAGTGCTTGCAATTCTGTACTACCAGGTTTCCATGATTCACCTACTCAGATATAGTTTAATTTTTGCGTACTTACCAGGTGTTTAAAAAATGTGATCGTTTCTTAAATAGGAGTGCAGAAAAAAGCTAATGAGTAATAGATTACACAAAACATTTTTCTTTCTTTTTGGTTTCACTGAAGAGAGCATACCTTTGAAAAATAAAATCAAAGCATCTATAGATATCGTCCTATTCATAGTTATGTAGTCATAAATTGAGAAGGAGTGAGAATGTATTG
Organism: Equus quagga; assembly: GCF_021613505.1. Taxonomy (NCBI): domain Eukaryota; kingdom Metazoa; phylum Chordata; class Mammalia; order Perissodactyla; family Equidae; genus Equus; species Equus quagga. Next base: position 17,618,724 of record NC_060269.1, read on the forward strand.
GAGAAAATCATCAAACCATATTTCATGGAGAGGGTTAGTTGTAGTCAGTAAGTATTTGTCATTGGCATGTCTCTTCCATTACTCTTGAGTCTTATCTCATGACTTGCATAAGAATACAGATGTTTTATCATATTTTGCATGATTTTTTCTTTCTACTGGGAGAATATTTTTCTGCTGCAGTTCAAAGATTTCTTGAAAGCGAAATATTTATTTGAAAATTTACCTTTCTTTTGATATTGTTATTTTACTAAAAAACTTGGTACTTTGGCTTTGACAATGAAAAATAGAAGACAGCCTTCGATACTGAAATATTTTTTTTGGAAAACTATTTTGTAATTTATTTCTTTATTTTTGTCGTTCAAAAATTTTCCTCCTATTGATTAGTTTTTACTTTGAAAATTGTCAGGGGACCATTCTTAGGACTTTCATTATTCAACGTTCTTGTAATAGTTGTTGGTTCACCCCTGCTCATGTCCTCTGCTCTTAATTTTGTTTATAAAACACCATTCTCTTCATTTGTGTGTATCTAACAACAAAATGTGCTACTGCAATGAGTACATTGGCTTTTTTTTAGGAAGATTAGCCCTTGGCTAACATGGGCTGCCAATCCTCCTCTTTTTCCTGAGGAAGACTGGCCCTGAGCTAACATCCGTGCCCATCTCTTCTACTTTATATGTGGGACTTTATATGTGAGACACCACAGCATGGCGTGCCAAGCAGCACCCGGGATCTGAATCAGTGAACCCCGGGCCACGACAGCAGATCGTACGCACTTAACCGCTGCGCCACCAGGCTGGCCCCTACATTGGCTTTTAAGTCATTGAATAAACATATATTAAGTGCCCCCTGTATGTTAGATATTGTACTAGAAACTAAACATTCCATTGAAGCTCAGAAGAGAAACTGTCTTTCTAAGTTCATTGAAATAGTATTTCCAAATTTAATTAAAGCACAGAACATTGTGAAAAAATTTTATTTGGACAATAAGTTCAAGATTTTCAGAAGATATATTTTACGTTTTACATCAGATAAAAACTATATTCATTCCTGTTTATTGATGAGTTAATACTGTTTCTATAAATGAAAATTATTGTTTTGAAATAAAAACCCCACAAAACTCAAAAATGAGACTTTAATCTTACAGTTTGAGATAGTTGTTTAAAATATATAAGGAAATGTAAACAATATACTGAGTAACTAAAATAAAATAGGATAAGCTATAAGTCAAAACTTCATGTCTTTCGTATCAAGTAATAGAAATTTCTTCCAAGGTGAAGACTAATGTGCAAAATTGAAATGGGGCAGAGGAATTATTTTGGCATTGCAATAATCCCATAAGAAAAGTCTAGCCAAGCCTCATGTGGTACTTGAAAGCCGCTAAAGATGGAGTCTCTGTATTCATGGGGCTGCATTCTCTTGTTGTAGTTGTGCTATTATTGTTCTCTTGTAGTGTTCCCTTTCTTTCATAATTTTCTACTCTTGAGAAAGACAGTCTGATTCACCCAACCCAGCCATGATTTGCTCCTCTTGAGTCAGGTATTCCCACCCGCTTCGCCTAGTCTTTGGATTGTAGGAGGGGGACCTTGAAGGTCCTGTCTCATTTTGAGCTGCCCTTCTACAAGTTAGGGGTATGGCATATTACGTGAAGATGGAAAGTTATGCAGGGTAGGAAAATTTATTAGTAGGCTCATAGCAGTAAAATATCTCACAGTACAGGCATATCGCAGATATCACTATACATTAACTTTTTTCTCTTCTTTTTGCCTCTTATTTTAAACAGAGCACTAATCCATTATTTAGAACATGAAAATTAAGTAAAATAGTCAGTTAATGAATCCATTGTTTTGCCTTGTGTATCTGTTAACTATTGCCACAATCTTGCTGCATAATAAACAGCCACAAAATCTCAAAGGCCTACAGGAATACACATCTATTTTCATGCATCTGTGAGTAGGCTACAGTTGGGCTGACCTAAGCTGGGCTCAACTGGGAAGCTCTACTTCAGATGACAAGTCTGTCAGTTAGCTGGGACTCCTTGACTCAATAGCTGTTGTTTTCCTTGTGCTACCAGGGGACTGGCAGGGACATATTGTTCTAGCGACCGTGACAAGGTACAAGAGGGCAAGTATATTTCAAGTCTCTACTTGTGTCATATTTGTAAATATCCCATTGACCAAAATAATTATTGTGGATGAGCCCATGGTCAAGAGACAAATTCCACATTTAGGGGGAGGGACTGTGTCGTTGCTTACAGGGAGGGTGAAGAATTGGGGTCAATGATTCCATCTACCGCAGTTGTATCTTTAATATAAATCAAATTATTTTTCTGTTTTTCAGCAGTCTTAATAGAAGCCTTATGTATTTTATAAAATCCAGTATCTACTGGGCAAAAACAAAAGTGAAGAAAAAAATTGCTGGGATATTTTTATTTGTTTTATGCTACATTTTCCTTTTGATATGTGTCTGTCACATTCAGATTAACATCTATGAAAAGGGTACTACAGGATGCTTTTGCAGGGTGTTTGTTTTGAAGAATGGTATAAAAATTTCCATAAGTTTCATGTGCAACCACACATATTTTAACTTGATCTTTTATTCTGCATTTACTTTTGGGCGTACTTAAGAATCTGTTAAAATGCAGAAATTATGCAGTATTGATTTCAGGAAAAGTTGAAGTGGTTACACATGATTGCCTTTGCCTTAAAAGAAAACCTTATTTGGTTCTAATTTGAACAATATTGAAAGCACAACAAAACTAGCTTTTTATTATGTCACCACACATTTAGCAAGTTATGGAAAGCATTTTGTTTCAAGAATGGAGTTAACTGTGTCTTGTCCGCACTTCTAGCCATTCTTGTAATTTCTGGCTGCTCTCCAAGTCTGCCTGTTGTTACTCACACATATTTCTTTCCTAGTAAGAAATAGATTGAAATCCCAGGAACATATGTTGTTGACTGCTAGAAGAATTTTAGTGGTGAGAGATTAATGTAATTGCTTTTGTTTGAGAAATATAATTGGTCATAGTTACATACAAGTAGCTTATATAAGAAATATGTTCTGCTTTAAAACTCATTATGCTTATCTGTGCTTCAAAAAATTAAACTAAAAAGAATCTCAAATGTCTGTCTTCCTTCTTTCTTCATATTCCAAAATACTTGGAATAGAAACAGTACAAATTGGTGTGAAACACATACACAGATAACTAAATATACACATAACTTAATTTCAAAATATTTATTAGCCTAAAATTCCAAAAGGAGGAGTATTCTATTTCTAAAATTAAATGTCACTTCCTCAAATATTATCATTATATAATGTTTCTTTTAGAAAGTGTTTTCTATAAAACAGTATAGTAAAATGGTGTTTAGTATGTATAACATTTTAATGCTTATTTTCCAGTAAAATGCAATGGTTTTTCAATTTTTCCTTGCCTTTCTAAAGAAAAACTGCCCCTAAATGCAGAGATTTACTTTCTGATGGTCCCTGACCTTCAGTAGAGTTTGGGCCTGCAATAGACCTGTGTTCTCAAGAATTTATGGTTCACTCACCCATGCAATAGTGCCTCTATTGGTTTTCCCTAATAGGTCACAACTAGCCCTTGCCAGTCTTTCCTAGCGTGGGATCATAGGTCTTTTCTCCAAAATTTGATTTCTCCCATTTTCTTTAAGATTTCAGTTTCAAAGCTTTTAAAGAAATACCGTCAAGATGAGACAGTACACTATTATTACAGCTACCACAGTCTACTTTGAATTAGGTCGGTTATACATCATAAATAAATAAATACCTAAAAGCATTGTTCACAGAGATGCTCGGACCTTGCATACCTATGTAGTCCAAACATTACGGTCCTGACATTTAGGACTTTTTCAATGTAAACTCTTCTTTGCTAGGGCCTTCTCATAACTAAAATATGAGTCACTTGCAAACCATAATAGATTTTGGCTCTGCAACATGATGAAGTGCTCTGGATGTAGTGAAACATTTCACCCAGACTCATGGCAGCAGAATTCCCAGTGGTCACCCAAAATAGGGAAAGAAATGAAGAACAAAATTGAAGGAAATATGCAAACCCTGGCACCATCCTTTCATGGCAATACAGCTCTTTATTGTTGTTAAGAAATGGAATTACTTAGAGTTTAAACCCATAAATGATAGTACTAGGAAGTGTTGAATTTTCTTTTTCCTAATGGCTGAATTTAACTCTAAACTTGAAATTTTAAAAAGGAGTCAGATATATGTTCTACCAAATGAAAATATGTGGTTAGTTCTACAAAAAAAATAATGTAGAATGTCAAACTTTCTGCTGAAATTTAATTAGACCTTCTGCTATGTAATCTCAGTATATACAGGCTTTGACATAAATTTACTAAATAAAACCTTGTTATTGGAAGCCTAGATAGCATGCAAAACGTGTCAATCGCATTGAATTAAATGAGTCATGTAGCATTTGGCTTCATTTAAAGAGAGAACACGTGAAGCTATTGCCAAACAGTTTAAATATAAATTTGATTATTTACTTGAGCCATGGTTTTGATATTTCTATCCTGACATCTTTGTTTAATACATGTTGCTCTTGATTCCCAAGTTTAATGTCAAGTCACAGAATGTTCCTTTGCACACACCACCCTGGCTCGGTGATGTTGAGTTGTCCCTTAGCATTGAGCCTCTCACGGCATTGCAGGCACACTCCTACTGCACACACACTCATCGCAGGCAGGAAAGGTGGAGTTTTCCTTTTCAAGGCCAAGGGAAGTGACAGCTCGGGCGTGATGTTGTACTGATCCCCGGGTGGATTTCAATTTGGTGAATTTGCTTTCGACTTCAACTCCTCTCTTGAGCCTCCATACAGAACATTAAGTGGTGGGTCTCAGCATCTTGTTTCACTCTGATGAAATAAAAATTGTTTTGAGTGTAAGATTAGACTTTTTTCTTCACTAAATTTCAGTAGCACCTACACAATATAAACTAGGACATCATCTAGCAAAGTGTTATTGGAGTGACATCATAATGACCTATTAAGGGTAATGTACACTTGAACAAGCTCAGTTATTCTTTCAGGTTTACTCATGACGTTTGTACTGTTTAGTGTAGCTGCTTCTGAAGTAGTGCTGGGCCTTGCTTAGGATCTTAAATACCAATCTCCCAAGTGGGAGATTTTCTGAACAAAATATACATAAGATGTTTTTCTGAAGCTCTTTAAATTTCAAGTCAACATTCTGAGTATGAAGTTATTGAATTATCAGCTATGACTTCATAGCATAAACATTTTACATGCTGGCATGATGGGCACACAAGAACTAAGAAATCAATAAGATTGCATTGGTTCTAAATATCATTGTAATATAGGACAACTTTGATTAATCACTACTTATACACCAGTAATATATCTATTTTATTAAATATGCTGAGCATGTGACTCCAATAAAAATGTAAAAATAACCTGGGTTTGCTTTTAAAACAGAATTATCTCTAGGGGAAAAGTTACATGCTAGGCATGGATAAGTTATGAGAATGGAAATATGAGCAGGACAATTCTTACTTTCAAAATCTCAGAGCCTAGAAATCACTAAATTGAGCAGAACAAATGACCTTCAGTAACCTGAGGATATTTGCAATAACCAATTTCTGCAATATATGAATTTATTAAAGAAATCAGAGCAAGAAAATACTATTACTGAAGAATATTCTTGGCAGAACTGTTAATTAAAAAGTGTATTTGAATACAATCTTGATGGCATTATCATACTATCTTTGGAGGTCATACGTGTGAACTCTAAGCATTATTTTTGGTGCAATGCTTTGTCACAATTTATGTGGCCTAGGTTATAGTATTATTTGAGGCATTTCATTTTGGGGTGTCAGTTCCACAAAAATAAAAAGACAATAGTGTAAATAATTATGTTTGCCATGAAAAAAACAACTAATCAAGCACTATTTACCTTGGTGCATCTTCTTTTTACTATTTTATAGTTGGTGTATTTTATGTCCATCCCACCAAATGATCTTAATCATTTCTGAAAATGAATATTTATGATTATGTCTTTTAAGAAAAAGAAAGCTTTGTAGACATTTTAAAAGCAATAACCTTCACTGATATCTACAGAGAATTTAACTACAGTTTCTTTACTTACAATATATACCCACCACCTTTCTGCCTTGTCATGAGAACTCTCACAGATTAGTTTCCCTTAATGTAAATATGAAGGAACTTAAAAATGAGCAAGAATGTGGTAAAAAGTATATATGGAGTAGACAAATATTAATTTCTTCAAAAATCATTTTTCTGTGGACATCAAATGCATATTTGTATGCAAGATCATTGTCTTCATGCAAAGATTAGAGGCATTGATCTAAGGCATATCATTCAGCTTGCTCCCAGCTCTGGCTCTCTCTGCAGGTCTCTGGAAAAATCAATGGGCTAGTGTTAGGAGGCTGATGATGGTTTTTCTTAGATAGACCACTTGACATTTCAATGCCTCGCTTTTGATTCTCTGTAAAATAAAGGAGATGGACAGATGATATTTAAGATTCCTTCTAAAATTTTTAATACATCTACTTGCAAGTAAATAGATTTCTGAACTTTTACTACTGTAAAGTCTATAATTTCCCAAAAGGAAAAAAAACCCGATTGTTTTTCATCCTTATTTTATTAGGAACCATTTTATGTAGGTTGCGGGAAGGTTGTGAATTAAAAATATGTTTTAGTTTTTTATCTTGATTCACTAAGAACTACTTTATTTAGCTTGCAGAGAGGTTATGAATTTAAAAATATGTTTTTCGTTGTGGTTGAGATAGTAACCACAGTGCAATTATCAGTTTATTAACCAGGGAATGAGCTCATAGTGGATCTTGCTATTTTAGTCAATTCCTTAGCTGCGACTAAAATGTAGTACTTTCATAATATCAATTTAAATAGATGAAATACCATGTTTTATGGTTATATCTACACATATGTAATGATTTGATAATTGCTATTGCTCATTAACAATTACTAATGGATTATATACTTGTAATCTGATTCATTCACTTAAAAAAATAACGATAAATCCCCAAGACATAATATCATTCTTGATGCAGTGCAGGATAAAATGATAGATTGCATATTACAGAAAAAATTTTAAAAGAGGAAAGCCTTGCACTAATTTCATAGCAACTATTTGCACAGTAAGATTTTTGGTTTCTAAATATCCATTTAACTATTCAGCAAGCTGAATATCAAGGACTCTTTTCCTTAAGCAAATTTAGTGACAATATGTAAAGCCATATTCTTTATTTAACTTTTACTTTTATTAAACTACCAAAAGACTGACCGTTTTTGAATTAATAGGTCATTAGCTCCCTTAGTCTCTGTCATGTTTTTGCCTCTAAATATAATTGTTCATTTACCAGGGTTTCACTGCCCAGGGATCAGGTGTCTGAGCTGAGAAAGTCATTATTCTGGAGGTACCTAAATGGTGACGGAGGTGGTAGCAGTGGACAATTGGCTGCAGCTGATGTTTTTGTTATGATTAAGTCAACCACAAAGCTGCCAACTGCCCCTGTAATTGTAGCAGGTGAAACCACATATGTTCCCGAAGGGCCAAATAGCTAGGACAAAGGTCAACACTCGATAGGCAGACGTAAAATATGCAACTGCCTTATCTTCATGGTGTAATGTTTCTTTCATCTTGGAGAGTCAATTTTCATGAACTTTCAGAATTGATACCTTGGGAATGCTGCCTAGACTTAAATTATGGAAGCTGTTGGCAGTTTTTATTTGCTTTGTTTTCATTTAAAATACAGCCATTTGTGAAGGGAAGCTTCCGAGTTCAAAATGTGATTTTGTGGGTTTTTTTCAAAGTGAGTATTTAGGTGCACTTATTTTCTTTATTCAAGTCTAAACAAATGTACAAGATAAATGTAAAGCATTAAAGGGGCAGTGCTAGCCCTCAAAGCTTAGCTATGCAGTAGTTTTTGGTTTGTCTTGTGAAAGAATGGAATGTATTTTTCAACATATACATTGTTTACTTTAGGAATTATAGACTATTTTTAAAGAAAGATCTCAGAATTTTAAAATAAACCACTAATAACCATTGTCTGTATTATTTAAAGGGATCTAAATTGTACAGAAAGAAAAGAGTCTTGACTTAATTCTTTTTTCCAGATATCTTCTCTAAACTTTGTTTGATTCCTGTGTTTTATATGATAACCTTTCAAAACAAATCATACCAAATCTTAGTCCAAAGAAAGCATAGTAATGGAATAAGACTCTTAGGTTGGTGGCAGATCCAAGAGTGAGCCAAGCACATGTGAGGATCTGGAATCGTCAGGAGGATGGTAACCGCCAAGGGCAAGATGTAAGCCAGTTTAAAGAATGATCATTGGCGTAGGGGGCAAACTTCTTGGAAACAAGATGTCAGCAATGTGTTTTCCCAAAGATAACTGTAAATGTTTCTATTTGTATATATTTCTATTTTCAAACTTTCCTTCTTCCGTGCAAGGGACCATGACCTGTCTTATTTTCTTCTGTATTTTTTGTGACTAACGTATGCCTATTACGTGGTAGATTCTACAATATTGAATGAATAAACATTGTAATCAGTGACCACTTTATAGACAAACAGAGTCCACAGTCTTGGAATTCTTGATGGGTAGACACATGGCACAAAGGGTCAGGAGAAGTGAAGGGGTTGCAGGATAACACCTACCTGTGCCAATGAGTTCACATCTCCTCTCCTAGATAATTCGTGCTCCAGGAATGGAGAGAACTTAGAGAAGGTGGGCAGAAAGCTTTCCAGGAATCTCTGAGAAATTGTGGAGTAGAGAAGAGGGACTGAGGGACTGGACAATTAAGAGAAAATACCCAGATTTTCCAAAAAACAAATGGAACATGAAGTTCTTAACTTTTTGATTGACAATCTAACACTGATTTTGGGAAAAAAGACAGCCTGACTTATTAAATGGATGACCTATGGTATCCTTAATCAAAAATATAACCTTTGCGTATATCAGAATACCATCATGAAATGTTCTAGATCTGTGTTCATAACTGGTTGATTATGGCCACATTCAGAAATGTTTAGTTTTGAACTGATTAATATATAACTAAATTTATTCTTTCAAATAAAAAAGGAAACACTTTTCTATACCTGAAATGATACAGTTGGCCCAAATCTCATAGAGCATACATGACGAAAGACTTCTAGTGCTCTGCCTAGGGATCACCTAGTCTAGTTTGTGTTTTATAAAAAATTTTGACACAGAGAAATTTATTGGCTAGCCCAAGGTAATATGTTTAGTTAATTCAAATGTAAGTGATCCAGATACCAGACAGAAATAATATGCACATTTATGAAAATATATTTATATAGCTGTGACATATATTTTTCAAGTATGATTCATTGTGTTTATTGAACACACACTCCTACACATGAGAGAGACGGGTTTGTATAGTAGTAAAGAAAATTTACTGACTTATTGGCTCTGTGGCATTGAGTAATTACTTAACCTTTGTACCTTTGTTAACTCATTTCTCTAATGGGGAGATAATATTATTTGCTTTTGACGATTTTATATGTATAAATACGTGTGTGTATGTGTATGTATGTACACACACACATATACCCTAAAACAATGTCTGGCACGTGTGCTAGTTAGTTTGTTATAACTATTAAAATATAGAAGGGGCTCACTCATTTCATGCACTCACCATTTACAATCAGGAGTCTTTCTGGTCTACCCACATGTTTCTAGTGTGTCGTACTGTTTCCTGATGCATCTTTGATGTCATATTTAATTGATGCCAATCTGGATACTCCCTGCTCTCGATTTAGTATTCTTTCCTACATACACACACACACACACACTCATATACACTTACATAAACACACACTCATATATGCACATTCTCTCATAACTATATTTACAAAATCTCTCTCATGCACACACACACCCAACCTCACACAAGGTTGGCATGTTGATTTCCATTTAGACCAAGTGACAAAATTATGGATGAAAGATAATTGAGAATCTTAAAAAAATTCTATTAAGTTAAAAAGTCAGGGTTAAATTATGAGGTACTTGGATCAGTTGTCTCTTATTCTTCATTTATTTTTCTACTGTATTTTAGGACTATGCAACATCTATGAAAATTCGCACATATGTAATATGAAGATAATTTCTGATGAATGTTAATGATTATATTCTTGGATGACCTTCAGATGAGATTTCAGAGTTGTTGATTCTTAAATCCGAAGTTTTTAGCCTTTTGAGTTACATGTATATGTATGTATGTGTGTATTTCACAGCTCTTCCTGCGTGAAAGCTTAGGACATATTCACCATGTACCAGAGATGAACAGTGAAGTGTACTGGTTGAATTCAGGTTGTAGGACCTAGAATTCTGATTTAGTGAATCCCTTTTCTCAAGGTCTCTCTCTGGCTCTAAGGAACCCATAGGTCTGTCCTCACAGCTTGAAAACCGAGATTAACTTTTTACTGAACACTTTCCTCTGCGATAAGCATTTTGCCAGCATCATTAAAGTTTAGTCTTCATAAAATTCTCTAAGACACATTATTATCCCCATTTTAAGATGAGGAAATTGAGGCTAAAAGAATTAAGTGCTCAAACTTACCCAGCTAAAAGTTGTAGAGCCATAATCTGAACGCCAGTCTTTCTAATTCGAAAACCCACGCATTTACAACCATTCATGGAAGCCGGAAATGCTCCTTATGGCCTGCAGTTGGAGCTATTGTGGATCTACTCTGAAAGGAAGTGTAGAGAATGATGCTAGCCAAAACCAAACCCAGAAGTGACATATTTCTGCATACCGAGACTGCCTGTCTTAACCATTTCCTAGACTAATTTAAGCCATTTGTTATTATTAAAACTCTCCTATTAAAAGGCAGAACTAGAGGTATAATATTTACTTAGTACTTAATTTTGTATATTGTTTTATGGTGGCGTCTTTTTATCAATCCCTCATCCAGTTATTTGCATGGTTCTCCTATGTTCCCATTCATTCTCTGTCAGAGAATAATGACAGTCCTACCTACTGCTTCTCCCTCCACCCCACCCCATTCCCTCTCCTCCTGGAAGGGAGAAACCAGAATTCTTTTGCTCTCTCCTCTCTCCTCATATTAGTCCTCATCACTCTGGGATCTGATGGAGTTTTTACAGTACAACTATAAAACATGACATTTCATCCTGTAAGAAAAATGTCCTGGTTATATCTTAGCTAAATGGATGGGTAGATTTTTCTTCCTGACTTAACTTTGTGACCCAACTGGGGAAACTTTCAGTTTTATTAGCAGCTGTCTTCCCTTTTTTATCAGATATTCAGCTTTTAGCACCTAGCTCAAAAGAGAAAGCACATGGTTTGAAGTTATTATTTAGACTCCACAAATCCTTCCTTCTAAACAATTTTTTCTTAGGTAGAGAAACAAATAGCTTTGACTAGGATCTTCCAAACCTGTTAATATTTACCATCTATATAAACACTGCATCTGAAAGGAATGGTTGTTTAGCTTTAGTCACATTAAGAAGCCCTGATACGAGTGGAAATAGAAAAGAAGACGTGCGTGCGCATTTTCCCCCCAAAGGTTGAGAGCTGGCTTTAAAGGGGAAAACTCTGAGAGTTTCTTAAAACAAAATGTGAACGTCTTTATTTTCCCCAGACATTAGTTGACAATATGTCAACATTTCGGGAAGAAATTTTATGCCACCTCATCTGTGTGTCAGGCAACATTTAATGGTTGAATGACAGACAGTCGTAAGTCTGGACATTTCTTCACTGATGCGCATATCTGGGAATCAAAATGGCGGTTGCTCAGTGGACCTTTTCTAGTATAAACTCCAAGGCGACTACTTAAAATCAGTTACTGTTAACCAGTCAAATGATCTTTACTTGGATTTTATATTTTCCTACAAAGATTTCACAACTTTCTCTAGGGTATTTTGTTGTTTGGATGTTATGTATAAAGATTCTGACCTTTTTGTGGAAGGCCTTGTCGAATGGACTCCTGGTATACGCTTTAATTGGGATCTTGCAGACATGTGGGGCCTTCACGTGTTGTTTCTTCCTCTCCTTGTAGGTAGAAATAACACTTCAGGATATCAATGACAATCCACCGGTATTTCCAACGGATATGCTGGATCTCACTGTGGAGGAGAACATTGGAGATGGATCTAAGATTATGCAACTGACAGCCATGGATGCTGATGAGGTAGCTCAGAGCCTGCTTCTGAATTTTTGAAACCTAGTATTACAGTGATCTATCAAATTTCTACTATATGTTGACAAATCTTATTACCTAATAGTTAATCTTGAGCACTGTGTGCTCTTTTACAAAGAATATTAATTGTTGAAATGTGATACAAGGATGCCAAGATAGAGACTATCTAGAGGTAATTTTCCTTTGATCCGCAATTCACAATTCAGTTAATCGCTGGTTACATTTTAGATTTCTTACCCGAATTATTTTAATTTCTCAAATAATAGAAAATATCTGCAGACATATCCCTATTTTTTATGCCTTTATCATTCCAATTTGCTATCTTATAGCAGCTAAGGATTGATTTTTATTTTATTTGGAATTGAAAACAGTAAATTATTTAAAATTTTTCATTTAATTTGCATATATATATCAAAATATATAATTCAATAATAGACATATATGTTAAGAAAATTGTCTGGGCAAGCTAACAATTTTTCAATTATGTTAATAAACAGGAATTTCTTGCCTAATGGTGAATGTGAAATTTGGGGGTACAATTTCAATTACTATCCTCTATATTTATATTTTAAGTTTAGCTATGTAATCATCATGCTTTAGATGGAATGGCAACTTATATAATTTGTAATTTACGTTTTCCCATGAAAAAAATCCATTGCTTGTTTTCTCTTTCTTGCTAAATATAAGGTTTAATTAATGTTCTGAAGTTGTGGAAAGCGGAACAATGTTCCCAGACACCAGAATCCTCTTTCTCCTTAAGCTAAGCCCAACACAGATGGGCAAATTTAATTTCCTTACCATCAATTAAACTCAGAATTATCTGAAAACTTGATTTTGGGCCTATGATTAAGATCTTTAAAAATTTATTTCTTTAACTTTAAAAAGATGAATAAATCAGTAAGATTAATTTTAACAGCCAATACGGAAGTGTAATGGCACTTAGTCATAAATTTTGCCAAAAATCTAAGAAAAAGGAAACAAAATACAGCATAAACATTTAAATGATTGTAGTTTTATGTTACAAAAGATTTGGTGTTTTAAGTTTAGTACCTTGTACTCAATTTTATATACAGAAAAGTTTATTCCTAATTCCAGCTACAATTACAAGAGTCATGTGACTGAATATTTCTATTACTATTGATAGATATGAATATCATCAACTATAATTTAGTAGATATTGCATTTTCTTAAAGCTTATCATTATTAATATATATTTAGGTATTTCAATTCATAAAATTTCATTAACTCATTTAGCAGAATAGCAAAAATGTAAGCTCACGCAAAAGACAATTCATGTCAAAGAGTTGTAAATGTAATGACTATTTCATTGGCTATACTCTCTGTAGGAATAGAACAAATGAATCTTATTTATTTTGAGTGATTTATTCTAAGAGTGAAGCAATAATGATGTTAATTATAATATTTATACAGTCAGCTCTCCATTTCCAAGGGTTCTCTATACATAGATTCAACCAATCATGGATGGAAAGGCCTATGCTGGTTGCATCTGCACTGAACATGTACAGATTTTTTTCCTGTCATTATTCCCTGAACAATACGTATAACAACTATTTACGTAGCATCTGTATCGCATTAGGTATTATAAGTAATCTAGAGACAATTTAGAGTATACAGGAGGATGTGAGTAGGTTGTATGGAAATACTACACCACTTTACATAAGGAACTTGAGTATCTGCTAGATTTCATTATCCACAGGGGGGTCCTGGAACCAATCCCCAGTGAATACTGAGGGATGACTGTATATTCTAATAAGGTATAAGACTGATTATTTGAAGGAGATGCCAACATTCAACCCTTTTAATAGTATTCTGTTGATACTGTTATAATTTTATTTCCATCCCTGTTTTTTCTTTTCAAGATATAGTAAATGAGGGTTAATACAAATGCAGTGCTTCCTGCATGTTTATTTTTCTCCGTCTGACTTTTCTATATGTGTTTGTATGTGTGCACACACTTGCATTGCCTTCAAGTTGATCTTTTGAGATATGTTTATATTTATGATGACTTTTGAGGATGGCTTGGAAGGTCCTTCTGTCTCTCTGGATTTACATCAACACTGGTTTTAGTGCACTTTGTTTTATTTCTATCAATATTTGTTTTTTAAGTTTAAAAAAATGTAAATAAAGGGGCCACCCTGGTGGCATAGTGGTTGAGTTTGCATGATTTGCTTCAGCAGCCCAGGGTTCACGGGTTTGGATCCCAAGCACAGACCTACATACCACTCATCCAGCTGTGCTGTGGCAGCTTCCCACATACTAAATACAGGAAAATTGGCACAGATGTTAGCTCAGGGACAATACTCCTCACCGCCCCACTCCCCCGAAAAAAGTAACCTTGCGGACGTTATTGTTACAGCACAAAATTGAGGTTCTCTTGCCTCATGTGCATAAAAAAGCCAATTATTATGGCATCGGCTTTTGGGAAAAGAAATCAGCTTCCTTGCTAGATCCATCTGTGAGGAGACAGAGGCATATGCTCTTAGATCTGTCTCCTTGATTCAGGGCTTTGGCCACAATTTATGGGATGAGGGGCAGGGCGGTCTGAAGTGTGGAGATAGATGATTGGAAGTAAGGAGAAGTGAGGTAATTGATGATCTAGGCAAGGGTAGTCAAGCTTCATGCCTCTTCATAGGACACTTATTCAGAAAATGGGGGTGTTACCATGATCTGTGGGTGGAGTTTTTAGCTCCTTGACATAAAAAATGCCACTTATCCAGCACTTGCATGAGCTCAGTTGATTGGTTGGTGGTCTCAACCAGCCTGAACTGGACAAGGGCTTCTGATTCCTGAAAACCCACTCAATTATTCTGTTGATAAGATGGGGTCAGTTGAGCTGGTCCTGGAGGACTAGCCCATGGTAGTTACATTATCACTTAGACATCCTACAAAAAACAAATACTGAATGTAAGGTGATGATATCTAGGATATACAAGAAGTACAGTAGAGGTGAGATAGGGTGGGGAATTAAGGGGCAGAAAAGTGCAAGGCTGCAAAGCAGGAATAGACCAAGGAAATGGAGGGAGGGTTGTTAGCAATTCAGGGGAGAGAGGAATGCTGAAAAGTTGTGTTGGGTGTGACTGTACCTGAGGCATAAAGATCTATCGCCTGTACTTTGTAATCAGATCTGTGTCTTTGGGGAGGTAGAGGGGTAGGTAGTGGGGGAAGACAGGAGAGGATGGAAGATTAGGAAGTAGGTTCACCTACAACTTTAAAGGAAAGGAGGACATTTCTGTAAAGCTGCTCTTGCACTATTATTTTTTAAAGATTAAGCTCAAGAAGTTGCTTTCCTTCTTGAATACCTTTTCTCTTAAATTTTTTAGCAGCATTTTAATGACTACTGATTATTTCAACTCCTGACATGAGGAACTAACATTTCGTTGGCCCTATGCCAAACAGAATGGATACCTAGGCTTCTTATGGCATTCAGAATTATTGACTGTTCCTTTATTTGAATGGCTTATAATAAATTAATATTGATGGTTTTAGATGAAACTTTATTTTATTTTCTACTCTATTCTCAGCTTCTTACCTCTTAGTTAAATTTGAAAATATGTATATGTATATTTGAAATGCTTTCTCTCTTACCAAATGTTTTCTTTCTTCATCTAATTTGAGTTGGACTCAATATTGAAATGCAAGGGCTTTCTTTTCCTTGTGATCAGCATGAAATTGTCACACAACTGTCCAATGGATTGATTTTGAAAGATTAATAGAATGCTTTAAAATGCTAAGATTACGTAGGTCATCAGCAACTTATGTGTTGACATATTCTTTATTATTTGTATACTTTTGCTTAATTACTAAATCAAACATGAAAGTATTAGTATCTTAAAGAAATTCTGTTAGGGCACTGGAGAATAATGCCTGGCTAAGGAAATCGGTTTTAAAAACAGCATGAACATTTTCAACTTAATTTAAATATCATTTGAAACATGTGTTGGATCAAGATACACATCTTTCAGAAGCACGTGACTTTGTCAGTCTCTTGTTTCCTTTTATAAACAGAGTTATTCTGCTTGTGATGGGACAGGATACCCGAGTTTTGCTTCATGGTATCATACTTGTTTTTGAAAATCCTATTTAAGGTTGTAAATGCATTTGCAATTTATAGCTATTTACTTTTAGAATTCCTTCCACATGCTTTGTCTCTTGTTCCTCAGGAGAGCAGAATGTTTTTAACCAGCATTATTTCCACCGTGCTACAGCTGAAACATGATATTTGTTTCTTGTGGTATTGCTGATACTGCATATTTTGGATATTAAATAAATAAATAGACTTTTCAAAAGACCTAATTAAATCATTACTCTTGGCCAGACATTTCAGACATTCACTAGAACTATTAATTCACCGCATCAGCTGATTTTGAATACAAAACAGAGTGTTTTATCAACAGTAGTCAGATGCTTTCGATTCTGTTTGGAAAAACTGTCATAACTTTAGGATTATTAACTATCATAGTCACTTTGTATACAGGGCATTTCTAAATTTCAAACAATTTGTGTAATAGCTTTAAATAAGTTTTTGTTTCTTTCCTTCCCCCTAATTTCCAAATACTTACCATTTTAATAGGTCAGAGTTGAACGTAGCTGTTTTCATACCTGGACTGCTTTACTAGAATAATGGAATTCCTTGTGAAACAGAACAAATAGTACAGAATGTGGTCAGATTAGAAGTCTAAAACTCTCATTGAATGTTTTTGTTAAACCATACAATTACAATAAATATGTTAGATACTCCATGTACACCTGAATATACAAGATAAATGTGGGTAGTATGTCAAACTCAGCTGTTCTATTACTAAACTGAAAAATGCTTTGAGGCATTCACTTTACTAAATTTTAATATTGGCTTGGGGAATGTAGTACAAAAATATAGCAAATGCCACTAGATGCCATACATTTTGAAAGAATATTTTTGCCTTCAAGTGTTAGAAATCATCCCCTTATATGTTTGGCCGTGTAAGATAAAATATATTTAATCTATGAAGGAAAAGATGCATGGAAACTGCAGATGCTCTCATATCCCAGCATGTCAGCCTTATATTCCCGCACAGCCTAAATTTATGTTCTTCCTAATATCTTTCCTGAGAATTCTTAGCCTGGATATTTTAATAAGTAAAATTCTAGAGATTGATAATTGCAAAAGTTAGATTTATTCTATATGAGTATATGTAAATCAAAAAGTAATTTTTGAAGTCAACAATTCCAACACACTTATATCTCAGTGTCAAGACTCAATAATTACATATAGTAGGAAATCAGAAAACATATTTTCCCTGGGATATATAGCAACTCTAATGATATTTTGATTCAAATTACTCATTTGGAGACATATCAGTCATCCAATACACTTAACCTATTGTATTTCTCTTATTAAAAAAATAACAAAAATAGGAATAAAAATAATAACTAGTCATACACTTACTATTTCTCAAGTTCATTATATATTGAACTCATTTAATCCTTGCAAGAGTGCTGTGTTGTAGGCAATATTGTCACCCCAGTTGTCCAGACAAGGAAACATAGGCTCATAGAGGTTAAGTAGTTGCCCAATGGCACACAATTAATAAGTAGCGGAGCAGGATTCAACACCAAAAGTATGACTCCAGAACATCAGATCTCAATCAGCACAGTGTATAATATTTAACTCGATATTTCAGTTATAATATACATAGTTAAAAATATCTAAATCAAACTGCTGATAATTTTAACAATATATAGATAGGTTTATAATAGATTTTAAAACACTGTGAAGTTAGCATGCCCCATCATCAAATCCAGATGGGTGCTTTAATTTTAATTCTCCTTAATTTCTTTACTTTTGGCTCTGCTCAAACCTACTCTTTCTTGAAACCTTCCCCTTAACCTCTGTGGCACGCCTTCTTTTGGGTCTCCTCCTGGATCCCTCCTCTTTCTTCCTCCTTCAATCTCTGTCTCTGTTCCTTCTCCCCACTCTTTAAATGTCCATATTCAGGCCTTATGCTGCTGTTCCTTTTTCTATTTATTCTAATTTAAATTATCAACCTATCTTGTGGCTTCAATTGTCACCTACATATGTTGACATTCATATCTTTTTCTCAACCCCCTTCTCAAATCCTAGTTGCCACATAACCATTTCTGTGAAACTACCCTTCAGTCTTTTAACATACCATACACAAAATTTTCCTGTATAATTTCTCCTGCATCAAAGTAAATCTTATCCTGAAATCTTCAGCATGAGTATTTGCCTAATTCCCAGCCAAAGTAATTTGAAATTAAAAAAATCTTTTTGCTTCTTTTTTACTTTTACCCATCACATAGAATTGTTGAAAGAAGGAAATTGAGAATATATGGGAATGTTCAACAAATGAGGACTATTGTTTCTATTATTTCTATATCCAATAATCTCTCAGATCTTACTAATTTGTCCTGTGCATTATGTTGGGTACATAATAAATTTAGAGTCTAATTTCCAGAGCAGGATAGCCAGGGGTCAAACTCCCATATCTCAGTCTCTTTATCTTCAAAATGGGGATAATACTACTTCTCTAAGTGGTTTGCCTTTAAGGATTAAATCAATTAGTGCCCATGAAGTGAGGCGCTCAGAGCAGTGCTTAGCACTTCATAAACACGGAATGAATATTCTGCTTTCCTCAACCTTTCCATTCCTTCTGCCAACTTCCTAGTTCATGCTTCAAAGTTTTTGAGGACCACAACTCAAAGACCTGAGAGAAGATGAGAAATCATCCCTGCTTTCACTTTATAGGACAGGGACTTGGAACCTGCAAAGAAACAGATTGTGCAAAGTTTCACCTGGAGGAAATGAAGCCCCAGTCTCTTGGGCCCAAATTGTGCTCCCTATCTGCCTTCTCTGAACCCTCCCCACTCTAGTCCATCCTACATTATCAAGAGCCTTAAAAGATTGCTTCCAACTAAAACAAGATGAGTGGTTTCTTGGCCATAAAACTCAGACCAGTTTGTGTTACAATGCAGATTCTTCAAAATATACCCATAATGTAATATTTTAGCTTGACTTTCTTCTTTCGTTCTACGTTGAATCTCTCCACACTGCCCAACTGTTCAACAGTGAGTAAGCCAAGCGCATCATTCTCCTTCCCTCTGCACTTTTGCCTCAAATGTTTGTCTTTAGTCTTTGCTTTTAAAACATAAAAAATGCCATTCTACGAAACCCAATTCAGCTCCACACACACTCTCCATTATTTCTTCCCTGCATAAATCAACTCAAAATTATCCCTTTCTCTTCTTGGTTCTTATGGTGCTTATTGCAAGCTTCCTCCATTTAGCACTTGCCCAAATGAATGACCTTTTCATGCTGAAGCAAGAAGAGCACAAGCTCAGAGTCAGGTAGATGTGGGTTTGAAATCTACACTAGCACTGCAGTGCAACCATGTGTAAGTTAACAAGCATCTCGGAACCCAGTGTCTTCATTTGTGGAATAGTATGTCACGGAGTTGTGAACTGCAGTAGGATAATGCATACGTAGTGCTTGGCACAGAGCAAGCCTTTAGCAAAACTTCTGGTTATGTGGTTAATAGTAGTAGTATCATCTGTATTTTCCACAGTGACAACTTTACTCCTTTCCATGTGTATATTTTCTGAATTAAAAAATTATGTAGCCAGTGTGTAGCAGGCTGAGATTTGTGTTATTCAATGAAGTGAGTGGTGAAAGACTGTGTAATGATGTACTACACTGGACTGTTAGCTTTTGAAATCTTACAGTATCGTATGAAATTAAGCCCCAAAGCCTCATTTTGTCAAATACGTATTCAACATAAGGAGCACTGCTCTTACTGTTCTAGTTCTAACAGTTCACATCCTCATCTTTTCTTCTTAGGGTGCAAATGCTCTCGTCACATACACCATCATTAGTGGAGCTGATGACAGTTTCCGCATTGACCCTGAATCTGGAGATCTGATAGCTACCAAGAGGTTGGACAGAGAACGCCGTTCCAAATATTCCTTGCTGGTTCGCGCCGATGATGGTCTTCAGTCCTCAGATATGAGAATTAATATCACAGTCAGTGATGTGAACGACCACACACCCAAGTTCTCCAGACCTGTGTATTCTTTTGACATCCCAGAAGACACAACCCCAGGTAGGTGATGCACCCGTAAGTGTATTTGTAGGGATCACCTTTGACTACAGTTATGGACTACATTTTGGCTGTTATTAATTAGTTTAATTAGTGACAAGCTTTTACCATATACTATTAGGTATAAAAATTTGTATGCTGAATTTTTGTGATTAACCATCTTTGCTACAATTCCCAAGCAAATTACTAGACTTCTGAGAGCAGATGAAGTTAGCCATCCATCTGATTACTAATTACAGATATTTCTGTTGCTGAAAGTATTTGTAACATGGGTTGGTAATTTTTCTGGCAACCACAATTTTGATACTGTTTTTCCACTTTAAATATGTCTAATGTGATTATGCTGCTGTGTATAGAAAGAGCAAAGAAAAGCATGTGAAAACCTTTGAGTTCTGGTTCTAACACTTACTAGCTAACTCTATGACCCAGGGCAAGTTACTTCATTTCTCTTAGCTTCAGTTCCTCCTTCTGTAAAACAGAAACAATAATTCCTGTTAGAATTATGGTAAAGGTTAATTTAGAAAGCATATATGAGTTTGCTAACATGTGGCTTGAGGATTTAGTAAGTGCTCAATAATTGTTAGTAGAATATGAATCCTGAATTAATTATCTTATTTCTCTGAACATGTTATGTCGTGGTTGTTGAGTTTAAGTACTTGATATCCATGTTCCTGGTATATGTGTGCTTTGTTTCCGTTATTGGAAATTCTTATCTAAAATTTAAATTTTATTCTCAATTACATTTGGAATGAATTTGCAATAATAAGGCGTATGTTTTGGAAACTCCTTTGACAAAGGAATGAAACACTTATAGATGATTTCTCATTGCGGTTTCTCTTCACTCCCCATGATGAGTTGCTCATGTCTGCCATGAAATTCCCATCACATTTATTTCTTGCCCTACTTATAGCAATGACCGTATGAGCTGTCAAGTGGTATTCCCTGGGCATAAGGCTCTCTTACTGCTTGGAATTCCCAGTTCCTGACACCAGCAATGGGCCCCAATATATGTTCACTGAATTCGTCAGTAGTTTGTGAATTTGCAATACCAAGTAGAAAAATAATGTCAGAAGTACTATTAATTCCCCAGAACATTTACATTGCCACATAAGATCTACTGGATAGCTCATATGCTATATGCTTTGTTAGTATTTGGGAATGTTGGTATCAGTGTTCATGTGGAAATCTGAAGAATGTTGTGTTCACTATATTTTCATAGTTATTCTCTAGCTAAAATATTTTACTGTACTAATAAATTTTTTTGGTGTCTTTGTGTATGTTCTCTTAGCAATACCCTTGTCCCATTAATTTTACGCTATTAATTTATTCTTTTTGATAGGTTCTTTGGTAGCAGCTATTTTAGCTACAGACGATGACTCTGGTGTGAATGGAGAAATTACATATATTGTGAATGAAGATGATGAAGATGGCATATTTTTCCTGAATCCAGTTACTGGAGTCTTTAATTTGACTCGAATATTAGATTATGAAGCACAGCAATATTATATCCTCACTGTTCGAGCTGAAGATGGTGGGGGACAATTTACTACCATCAGGATTTATTTCAATATACTAGATGTAAATGACAACCCACCTATTTTCAGCTTGAATGCATATAGCACATCTTTAATGGAGAATCTGCCTCTGGGATCTACTGTTCTTGTCTTTAACGTTACTGATGCAGATGATGGTATGTACTTTATTTTATATATTTAAAAAAATTAAAAATGTCATAGATTTATATTATATTTATTTGCTGCACTCATCTATCACAAAATTTCATTTTGTGAATATAGGTTCAAAATTGAGGAATAGATTTATCATTTAACTATAAAGGATTAAAAAATAAGTACTTTATCAGTTAAATTCTTATTTATAAGAGTTAAGGAGCAATTGTTTTACCTTTAGAAACGTTATCTTCCTTTTTGCCTCTTAAATGCATGGCGGTGTTGCAGTTAAATAATGCACAAGTCATTAAATGGCTTTTTGGTAGGTTTTGTCCATAAATAAAAATATTTGTTTATATATGTTATTTTAACTTAAAAGGATAAAATTTGGAAGCGAAAAGAAAACCAAAGTCTTAAAAAAAAATGCTTAAAGAATGCATAGTTTGACATTTCTGACTGAAAACTGCTCATAGTATTTTAGCAAATTTTCATGCTTAGACTCAGGGCCATCTCAGATCTCTAACTTCTGTTATATGATCAAGTTGAGATTTTTCATTAAATCTCGACTTTACATGTGTTTGACTTTTATTTATGGCAAAAGCATTTGACAAACTTTCTTTTAAAATACGACTTTTCTGGCCTTTCTTCTAAGATCCGTTTGGCACATACGCATATCAGCTAGTATTGCCTTAGAGATAACACTGTACAGATTATCAGTCTTTAACTAAACTGTTTGGAAAATTAATACCTTGTTTTCTCTTCTGTTAGATGCAGCTAAATGTCCTGTCAGTTGAAAAAACAAGAGACAGCACTTTGAAGAGGAAATAGGCCTCTAGCCCCAGGATATGCCTAGTGATTTAGGCATATCAACCTTAATTTAGAATTTCCTGGTCTTACTGACTTGGATGATTTATGTAATCTCAGAATACCATTCTATCTCAACTTTCTGTTCTATATTTAGTTTCCTTTCAGGAGTGTCTAGAAATGTCACTTAGAAAGATAGGAGAGGAAAAAAGCACAGTATTTTATATATATTTCAATTCACAAAATTGGAAATGCTTTCTTTAGGATTCATTGAGTAAGTGCGTTTGAGGTTTTCCCCTCTTATTCAAGTTAGTATTGGACACTTGATTCTAAATTAGAAGTGGCTGTAATAATTAGCACCACTACTATTGCTAATAATATTAACAACAATGCTCAACATTTGCCAAGTATTAGTATGTACCCAGTCCTGACCTAAGAGTATTGCATACTGTATTTCACCTCCATCAATCCAGCTCTGTGATTGGCCCAGTTAGACGTTTGTACACAATTGAGGTTACTCTCTATTTAGGAAGTTGATTTCTCTATTACAACCTTAGTTATTTCACCTGCTCCGTGGATATGATGTTTTCTTATTTGTCCTTGTGACTGGTCACGACTTTTCAGTAGTGAAGAATTTTCTGCCATGTTTCTTTGTGATTTATTTATTATGTATTAGCGAGAGCCCTTTGTTTCATAGGGTTGTGTGTTCCTCTGGAATAAATTTCATTTATGCTCATACTTTAAAATGTAGAGAACTGGGAAA
This sequence comes from Equus quagga, assembly GCF_021613505.1. NCBI lineage: Eukaryota > Metazoa > Chordata > Mammalia > Perissodactyla > Equidae > Equus > Equus quagga. The sequence goes on from NC_060269.1 coordinate 17,642,284, forward strand.
ATAGCAAAAAAGAATCTTTCTTTGTGAAAACCTGCTGGAATATTCCATGCACACGTATCCATAGACCTATATTAACCATTGACTTCAAGTTACTTTTCATAGGTTTTTTTTTCCCCTTTAATTGTGCTAGGTAAAAGTTTCAAGCTGCGTTTTCCCATTGTTTTAGTTTTGAATACTTTTATCAGTGTAATTTCCTGTACCTTGACCTAAAATATAGGACACAATTCCTATTTTCTCTGAATTTCAAGGATTACGATAAGAGTGTACAAGGGTAACCTTGTTTGTTTAAAATTGCCGTCTCAGTTACACTAAATAGCTCTCAAAGTATTTCACAAACAGTATTATTTAGATGTTATTTTAATTAACAAATCCATTTTAATCTCTGATCAAGAGGTTCCTGATGAACTAATATTATAATATTCTTAGATAAAGAAATTTTATGTGAAAATAAACTTAACATTTTTTGTTATCTATATCTAGATTTTCTCAGAGTTTAACCTAAAATTTTAGGTTACATGATCATTTAATAAGAATAAAGCAAATCTATTGCTGTTTTCACAAGATAAATAGTGTATGTCTTAATGTCAAGGCTTCCATACATATAGTTAAGAAAGGATTATATCGAGGCAAAATATTAAAAATTGAAGCTTCATGGAAATATTCTGGCTTTGATAATCATTTTGTTATTATTCTAGAAATAAATTCATATACTCTTCAAAATATTGGGGAGCCATAGAGTGTTTTGAGAATAAAATAATTGTAATTATTGCTGAATAAATTTACCTATGTATGCTACATACACAATGCAGATCATTTGACCTGTGAAAGGGTTTCGTAGTCCATTGCTCTGATGACCTTGTTGGAACTGCCTCATAAAAATGAATGCTGTCTGAAACACTTCCATGTGTCACAGCTGTGTGATAAGTTAGCAAATACTAGTTCATCACAGAAATAGTTAGACAACATTTATGGATTGTGAATAAATGTACACATTTCATGACAGAACTATATACCCACAGTTATGTGCTATATTTCCTGGAACTAAATTATTCATGAGACTGAAATAAAAAACAACAGCAAAAAAACCCAACACAACCCCCTCCACACAATAAAACTGCCAGAAAGAATTATGTAAACTAAATCACTTTCAGAACGTTGAACACAAATAGTTAGAAATATAGACTGTTTTAAGTTTAAAGATCTGGTGGGCTATAAAACCCCACTATATTCAAGTCCCAACACTTATGGGTAAACTATAGAATTTTAAAGTAAGGTATTTACTGTTTCGTGATTTGGATATTTGATGCAAAGAGCAGAGACAGAAAAATAGCCCGAGCTCTTTATTTTTCAGGATTCTACAAATGGTCAGGGAGAATTTTGAGTTTCAATCTGTCTGCATGTATTTTCTAGATGTAGAGCACATGCCCAGACTCACTTAGACTTGTCAGGAATGAAAAGTCCTTTTCTTTACGGTAACGTAAATACAGCCGGCTCCCATGGCGGGGAAATGCAAAAGCAACGACTCAGTTCCTGAGATTAGAGCTGTTTCTTAGGTGGCATTGCAATATTTGCACAAAAGTAGTTATATTTTTATGTTTATTTCCTCAAAGTTAACGATCGTCATCGTCAGTTCATTTTTAATGTTACAACCTAATATCTCATATTTGTCATTATGAATTTGAATATAAAATCAAATTCTTTTTTTTCTTAATTCTAATTAAAGTTTAATACTTCTTTCTTCCTCCACCTACCTACTCCACCAAACTTTTTCCCTAAAGAAGAGGCTGTTCTGCTGTTTGCAATGAGGCTATAAAATCTTGGTGTCCTGTTCTCTTTTGCCTCTGCAATTTAGTTGTTTACTCAAGGAAGTGGCACACACAGTGCGCCAAGGGTGTTCAGATTGTTGACTGAATTGCTTGCATTCCAGTTGATTTATGTGGAAATGCTGGGTGATCACTTCACAGCCATGTGCAAGTCTGTCAGTATTTTTAATTTCTTTTGATCTTGGGCATGAAAAATTTTACAAGCTTGCATAGAACTAAATTTTATATCTCTGTTTGTTAGTATTATTTTTAATCCAGATGTTTTCATAACTTTTTCTCAATTATAATTGTGGCTGAATTTGTTCCTCAAAGAATAGGAATTCAATATTTACTGTTGGATTTAGCCATAAGAAATGCAGAATATATCTTTAGAGAGTAATTTGATTTTAAAAAATATTAAATACATATGAACATATATATTTTTAAAGTCAAATTACTTTCTAAGGAAATAGATATATACAAATTACTTTCCAAGGAGACAGATATATATCTATATATCTATATATTCCACTAGCTGATGGAACTTTTTTTTTGCACCAGTGGATGGAATTTTTCTTCCCTAAATCCATGGAATTTTAAGTCAACGTGTTGAAGTACGCTATTGACCTTATTCTATCCAGATCTTAAAATTCTCTGTATCTCCTTCTTGTGCATTGACCTATGGTCTCCATTAGCTTTATTTATTCATATTTTTCCTGATCCTTAGAGTCCCAAGTATTCTAAACTTTATAACCTCTGCTTTGCTCACTTGCTAATAGTCTTAAATAAACTATGAAGATTAAAAGTCACAACTCATAATGAGGCAGGAAAATCCTACCTATTCGAAGACCTACTCAAACTTTGCTTAGCTTAGAAATTTTGGGGAATAAGCCAGTGCCTGAAAGTTGTCTTCATAACTATTTTCTCTGAAGCAACTTATAGACAAAGGACATTAGGTAGAGACCATCAAATCACAGGAAAAGAATAACTCTAGCAATTTTTAGAAAGAATACGCAAACCCTACCTGGTAGAAGAGAAAATCCCATTACTCAGCTAAAACTTTCCTTTGTAAGGAATTTGATGAGTTAAGAAAAAGTAGAAGCTAACTCATGTATTCATAGAATCCTGAGAAAAGTCTTTTTTCAAGAAAAAAAGAGGAAAGGGTGACCAAACGATTCCAGAAGACTCTTGGCAAAGAGTGAACATCATTTCTGATGACTGAATGGTTGAAATTAACTTCAGAAATATGGGAGCTTTTTGTAAGCAATTTATGTAACTTAAAAGATTTTACCTAGTGTGGAATCCCAGAGTATAAAATCAGTATGTTTCTTATAATATCCTACAATTCTTATACTATCCTACAATATTCTTATAATCTCCTACAATATTCCAACATTGTTATAATAAAATATAAAAATTCACGTGGCGTTATGGACCAGTGAAGAAAACGCTATTCTGGGGAGGAAATCTGATTTTTCTTTCTCTTTTGACTGCTTATCTATTTACCTTTAAATTACTTACTAAAACAATAGACTGATCCATTCTCCACATCTACTCTGTTAGAAGAATCTTTGCAGTCGTTTTCTGAAATGAAGATTTATGTATCATTTAAAGAAAAATTTTAATTTAGCACATGTTCCAATGAAAACTAGATAAAATATTGTCTAAATATAGCCCAATAAAAGTGTGTGCATTTATATTTGAAGCCTATTTTGTATAATTTTATGCTAACATTTCCTTCAAAGAATACTTTTAAAACCCTTTAAATATACGTATACAGTTTGAAAGAGAATTATTTTCACAAAGGCCATTGGCCAATGCTTATTAGGAATTAAAAAGTATTTATTGATTCTGACGAGAAATGTAAAAGTGGACTGAAAGCCTCCATGACTAATGCCATACATCAGAAAATTTTATTACCCTTCTCTGAAAATCGGTGTCGGCCTCAATAAATTACTGAAGTTATAATGTTTGGCTAATAGTGTAGAGTATGGCACTGTTAATGTTGGACTCTCAGGAATTATGTGATATAAAGAGGAAATGTATAGGAAAATATCCGTTCTCTGGAATATTTTTCTCCTCTTTACTTTTGTAATTTAACATTTCAACACTGTAGTAAATAGCAAGCAGTATATAGATCATTTGTTCACCAGATTGTAAACATCCTTTCAGATCAGAAGTTAACAGGGAAAGAATTATGAGTATGTCTCACTGACAAAGAAAATTAACTGTGGCTAAATCCTCCGGAAGGTGTGTTTGGAGGCGTCACATATCAAATATGCAGTTTCGTCTTATGGAATTTTTGATGCAGCTTAGTTTGCAATCAGCACACATTTAAAAAAATTTAATTTTTTCCTTCCATTTTAGGCATCAATTCCCAGCTGGCTTATAGCATTGCTTCCGGTGACAGCCTCGGGCAGTTTACAGTTGACAAAAACGGTGTCCTGAAAGTCCTCAAAGCTTTGGATCGTGAAAGTCAGTCCTTCTACAACCTGGTTGTTCAGGTGCATGACCTGCCACAGCTTCCAGCCTCCAGATTCACAAGCACTGCTCAAGTCTCCATTATTTTGTTGGATGTAAATGATAACCCACCAACATTTCTTTCCCCTAAACTGACGTACATTCCGGAAAACACACCTATTGATACTGTTGTTTTCAAAGCTCAAGCAACTGACCCAGACAGTGGCCCAAACAGCTATATTGAGTACACCCTGCTGAACCCTTTGGGAAACAAGTTCAGTATTGGGACCATTGATGGTGAAGTAAGGCTCACTGGAGAACTGGATAGAGAAGAGGTTTCCAATTATACTCTAATGGTGGTGGCTACAGACAAAGGTCAACCATCTCTCTCTTCGTCGACAGAGGTTGTAGTTATGGTACTTGACATCAATGATAATAATCCTATTTTTGCACAGGCTTTGTATAAAGTGGAGATTAATGAAAACACACTTACTGGAACTGATATAATACAAGTCTATGCAACAGATGGAGATGAAGGTACAAATGGACAGGTTCGCTATGGCATCGTTGATGGTAATACCAATCAGGAATTTCGGATCGACTCTGTCACAGGTGCAATCACTGTCGCTAAGCCTTTGGATAGAGAGAAGACTCCTACTTACTTTTTAACTGTTCAGGCAACAGATCGGGGCAGTACCCCCAGAACTGATACCTCCACCGTCAGCATTGTTCTACTGGATATTAATGATTTTGTTCCCATATTTGAGCTATCTCCATATTCTGTAAATGTCCCTGAGAATTTAGGGACATTACCCAGAACAATTCTTCAGGTCAGTATACTTAAATAAAACAAATATTGTGTTCACTATAAGACATCTAATTTAATTACAGTGTGCATGCTTTCCCCACCCTCTTCCTCATTCTTATCCATAAGTGCTTAATTTCAGATATAGCAAATTCCAAAAGGGAAAAACTTATGAAAATTATACCTAAGAACCTATTGATTTCTTTATAGATTAAATATTGCATTTCAATTATGTTCTTTTGTGTACACTCATGTTTGCACACATTTATGTATTTTTGAATTTTGTCTCAGTATAACAGTAATATCTGCACATGGTAAGAAAAAAAGTGATGTAAAAGTTTGAAAACATAGTTAGAAATGTGGTCCTCCCTTCCCTCTTTACACATCCAACTACCTAGATGAAACTGCTTTTAAAATCTTTTGTGAAGCCTTCCAAAAATTCTGTGCATTGATTTTATGCATATTTTTACACAAATAATGCATACTACTCTATACCATTTTTGTCTTTTACTTCAAACTTAAAAATATACCTTTGGAACCTTTTGATATTGGTTCCTATGGCTCCACCTCATTTTTTAAATGATACGTCTTGTTTCATGGTATACATTGTGTTAGTTTTACTCACACCCATGGCATGTATCATTCTCTTCTGTAGGTGGTGGCAAGAGATGATGATCAAGGTTCTAACAGCAAACTCTCATATGTTCTATTTGGCGGTAATGAAGACAATGCTTTTACTCTCTCAGCTAGTGGAGAACTTCGAGTAACACAGAGTTTGGACCGTGAAACGAAGGAGCACTTTGTCTTGGTGATCACAGCCACAGATGCAGGTAAATCTGGCACAACCTTGTCTGGTTGTAAGGAATTTCTTCATAATGTGAATAAATGAAAGTAGTTTTGTTTACCATTAAATTAAATATTTGTTGAAATTCACTAATGCTTGGAAATCCAGTTGTATCCATATAATTTATAGCACATATCACTTTATGAAATTTATGTGTATCCATATAATTTATAGCACATATCACTTTATGAAATTTATGTGTACCTGGTAAGGGCTTAAGGACTTCACAGGCAAAGCTGTATTCCTGTGAGACAAGGTGTGTCCCTGCCCATAAGCCACCTTAGTACTTCTGGGGTGACCTGATATTCCACCACTTGAGCCAGGAGGCATTTCAAGTACATTAGCTTTGAAAACATCCAGATGGTTCTAACTGGTCATGGAGATGAGAGGGGTCCAGAGTTCTAGTTCATTGGCTCTCTAGGTTCTGCTGAATTGTAAGGAGCTATGATAGGCATTTGATGAAGCCCCACAGAGTTCCAAAAAGAGTATCAGTGAGAGGGAGCTCAGGGTTCTTGTTGAGTTAGCAGTGTAATGGACCAGCACAGAAATAATGAAAAATAGTATACATTTGCTGTTAGTGTTTGGAAATAGTAATTACATAAAGTTGTATAGCAGGTAGCATAAATATAATCTATTAAAAAATATTTCTGTTTACCCCTATTTTGTTTTTCATATTATTGATTATTCATAAATATTGAAGACTTCTAATGCAAACTTGAAACAATTAAAAATTTGTCAAGAATCTTTATGCCTTGAAGAAAGTAGGTATTGGTTAAATAGTTGTTGAATAAATGAATGAATGAGTCATTGATTTCCAGAAGTTTTAGTGAATTATGGAACATAGTCCTTATATAACATTCATTTATAAAAATTCCCACAATTTAGTATCTAAATGTTAAAGAATTTAATAATGTTGACATGTTTTTTAAAATTTGTTGAAATTGTTTTAAGCCCAGGCAGATTTGTTGGAACATTACATGCCTAAAATTATTTATGTATGCATTCATGTAGATGTATAAATGCTGATATAGAAGAACAATTCTGAGTTTTTAAATGAGCTGTTTGTACTGTTGTTGAAATGTTTTTGATGAATATAATGTATTAATATTTTTGTTATGTATGACCACTTTCAGGGTATTCAATATATTGTTTCATGTCACCACTTCTCTGAAAAAAGCCAGAGACTTTGAGATTATTAGTAATGATAGATTTATGTTAAGTATTCAAATGATAGTGTCTCTTATTATTAAATGAAGTGGCTCTCTCTACATATTATTTGCCATTTACTTTTGGGAATGTAATTATCTGAGACGATTGCTTTATGAAAGAAAGCAATATTCTGTGTATTTTTTTAATGTGTGTGAATGACCCTGTTACATTTTATGCAGAGTGTCAAATCCTGAGGAATGGCGAACAGAATGTAATGTAGTGTAATAACCACGTAAAACTTAAATCAAGTTGATCTGAAACATGTTTCATTATGTGTGTAGTGCGTGTTGTGCTTCGTGGTCAGTGGGCGTGGATGGTAAACAATCTCATGTGAAAAATGCAGTCACTACCACATTGCTCAAATCAACCCAGTATTTCAAGAGTCATCTGGAGAGAAGAGAGGATGAAACTGAGTAGAAACTAGTAGAGAGTCAGATATTTAGAACCAAGGATTTATTACTAAAGGATCCCAGTCATTGCTTTTCTCTCCGGTTACACCTGCCTGGAAATGTGGGGTCCATTCTCAGTGCACGCAAATACAGAGGCTTTGTGGAGGTGAAGTGGGTGAGGAGAAACTAGGACCAGGAATCTATTTCCCTAAGGCATCAGTCACTATAACACTTGCTGCTGAGCATGTGTCACATTGAGGTCAGCCCAGGGTGAGGAGTGGGATGTGACTGTGAGAGCCAGGGGTGCATTGCCAGGTGACCCTGATGGGCAGAGGTTCGTCATCAGAGGATGTGTACTTGGGAACATTCTAAGTCAAAAGCCATACCAGAGAAAGAATGTAACCATGTAGACAAGAGTGCCTGTTTTCAGCCAAATAATTCTGAGAATTTGAAAATCTTTTTGTGCGCCTGTGCAGCCAAGGGGGGTTATTGTGAAAGGGAAGGGAATTTTCTTTATATATGGCCATCTGTGTCATGCAGTATGCCAGATTTTACAGATATTAACCCATTTCTACACATTAATTTTCTTCATCATCTGAAAGACTTAGGTGTTTTTATTTCCATTTTACTTACGGTAATTCCAAACTCAGAGTGGTTAAATAATTTATCCAGGGTAGCAGAGTAGGATTCAGACACTAGCATGGCTGCCTTCCAAGTTCAGGGTATACTGAAGATTTTAGTGTGTAGGTAAAGTAAAATTTAAAAAAAAATACTAATTTCCAAAATTATTTTATTTGCAAATCAAACCAAATAATCTATGTAATATAATGATAAAAGCTTTGTATTTGAATTGGTCTCAATATGAATTCTGGTTCTGTCATAATTATCTTTGTGATTCAGACAAGCTGTAACATCTCTCTCAATTTCAATATCTTCCTCAGTAAAATGGGGATAATAATAATGACAAAGTAGTTTATTGTAAGGTTTAGTTGATACAACATATGTTAAATTGCTAAATACGTGTATCACAGTGTATCTAATGATTGCAATAAGAACTGTGATCCATGTACTTTAAACGTTTTAAAATTCTTAGAAATATATGCTCTGTTCTTTACTTATTAAAAGACTTACGGATTCGTTTAAAACTTTTTTTTTTTAAAAAATTACAGTTCATAGTGCTTCATTTTATACATTACTACGTTAGGAATTTTTTTGTGTGTATCAGATATTTCTTTTTGAACTTCCCAAGAATATATTGCATAGTAAGCATTTAACCATTCAAAAAGACCACAGATTTTAGAAACCGTAGTGCAGCCAAATTATGGTTAAGGAGGATTTTGTGGGCTAGCCAGCAAACTTAAGTACCACTTGCAATACTGTTTCTCCATCAAAATGACAGCATAAAAGGGACATTTCACTAGGAAAAAAAGAAATAAAGAAAACTTGAAATGATAAAGTTAAAAGTATTCTCTTCTGATAGACGTGGGTGAGTCAGCCTTTTAGGAGGAAATTTCGCAAGGAGGAGATTCAAGAAAGCGTTGGTCTAAGTGTGCAGACCGCGCAAGAACTGACTCCTGGTTCCAGGGGGCCACACTGTGTGAGTTCCTGATGCTATCAATCCCGAGGAAAATTGGGGCCCTGGAATCCCTAATATAAGGACAAATAATAGAAGTATAATCTAATTTCTATGAATAACTGTTGCTATTAAATGAGTAATGTGAAGACCATATGTGTGTAGATTCTGCCCAATATGGAGTTGGGAGAGTTATGAGTTGTGGAGAGTGAACATTCAGATTATCAGTAAAAATAAGATATTTGGAAGTCTGTCATTCAGGGCCTTAAATATGATGCTGAGGAGCGTAGTGGTGGGCATAAATAAGATTCAGTGACGCTGGTGCCTTAGGTCACAGTATTTTGACAGTTCTGGAAATTAGAGAATTGATTGAACTTTGCCCCGGTGTACAGATTTTTATGAGTGCCTTCTTCTGGGTTGCCCTGAAATGGGCTGGTGTTTTTGAGGCTACTGGAGTAGAAGTATTCAATTAGGTGTCTGAAGATCATTTAATAAAGATTATGCAGAAAACAATCAGAAATTGTGAGGGAAGTTGGACTAGATAATCTTAAGGTCATTAAAACTATATGTGACCATGATTTTCTGTGCAATTCCTTTGCACACGTTTGGTATCGCGAATAATCACTTTTATGGGAGAATGTGAGTATTTTAGATATCAGGCTTCAGAATCTGCGGTTTAATCCTGTTTTCCAGGAATGAAGGCTCTGACACAAGATTTAAACTACATATTCACTGCTATGATTTAAAAGTCAAATGGGTTTATGACATGAGAAAATTCAGAAAAATATGGCAGCTTTTAGGTCCCAGATGCCATGTTAGTCTCAAATTTGCAGTGTTCTAAGAACCAGGAAAATATCAAAGTGTTCTAAACAAAAAAAAAAGTTTGACAGTTTTATTCCTTAGCTCACAAATCTCTTTTCCTTTGCTCTTTTTAAATTCTTACCTGATGGCAGCCCCAGGGTGGGTCACTTTGGCAATATGGCAGCAATTGAAGCAGCAGCTTTTTTTATCAACAAACCTCTAAATCTTTGAGTTTTTTCGAGAAAACATTGGCATTCCATTATCATCATATTTTTATTTACTGACTGCATGGCTAAGGAGTAGCACATCTGGAAACTCTCTAACTGCTCCTGTCTACTGTGTGAAATGAGCTGCAACCGCACTGTCATATGTGTGTGGGACTGAATGTTACATTGCTAAATAACAAAACGGAACAGAGTGTAATAATTCTACCTCATTTTTTTTCCTATAAGATTAATTTACTAAACAGTAATTTAGTAAGTTGAGACTACAATTCAATTAATGATGGTATTTTATTTGATTATAATTAAAACTATGGCTACTCTGCATTTATTCTGTATTACTCATTGTTATTTCTTCTAGAAAGATGTACTGTATCAAGTAGTAATTCCTAAGAGGCTAAAGCTTCAACCTGGGACAGTGATGCAGAGAACCCAACCTATGAGGTTCCTTCTAAGAGGGGAGCTCTAAAGCAGTTAATGTCTTTCACATGGTTGGGTATCCTATTTCCAGGTAGCCTTCCTTACAGAAGTTTTCCTTGCTATATTCTCATATGTGCAGTAAATAAAATAATTCGGGAATATCAGGGAACCCAGAGCAATCTACTTAAAAAAATAATTCAGAGAACTAATTTACAAAATGGAAGCATATCCCAGAGGTAAATACATAACTTTATAGTTAAACGGAGGTTCAAATCCCACCTCTGCCTTTTCCTAGCTACATGACCTTGGGCAAGTGACCTTCATGTTCATATATGTAAAATGGATATCCTAATTCCTGCATGGAAAGTTTATTGACAAGAATAAGAGAATGACTTATTTTAGCTATTAATGTGAGTCAGCCTGTTTGCTGGACATCTCAAGCTTAGTAAGGCCAAACAAAACTTTTTGACTTTCCACCTCTCCTACCCTCCATAATTCTCTGTCCACAGTTTCACAATTGCTGTTGCCATTCTTCATTCCTCTTTCTCTATCCACATTCAACAAGTCCTTTGAGAAGCAGACTCTGCATCAAAAAAACCCAAAAAATGTCTTGAATTTATCCTGTTTTCATTTCCACTACCACCACCTTAGGCTAAGCCATGGTTATATGATACCTTCCTAACTGCCTAACTTTTCTCCCCCACAGTACGTTCTCCAACAAGCAGTTCATGACCTTTAAAGCTATAAATTTGATCATCATGCCCCATCGCTTCTTTAAAAACCCTTCAGTGGTTTCCAAGAATAAAACCTGAATTTCCTACCATTGACCACATGGGATTAAATGACCGGGCCTCTGTCCCCATCTCTGACCTCTTCTATCAGCCACTGACTGCCACCTTTATCATGCGCCTGCCATGGTGCACTGGGCAGGCTCAACCATGGTCACCTCTCAGCTTAGTGTTCAGCATTTTCATGTTGGTAGGTTGAAATCTGCCACTGTGGGAGTATTTACACCACACAAATCAGCAAATGCTATGAATCGGGTGGCTTGCTTCAGGAGAGCAGTTGCTAAACATTTACCGCAAATTGCCAGTGCCAGTTAATCTGGCCTCTAAAATGCCAACGTTTTCCTGCCTTTGGCCCTTTGCACTTGTAGTTCATTCTGCCTGGAATGTTCTAGTCTATAGTGGGCTGTTTTTGTTGCTATTGTTGTTTTTTTAAGGGGGAGCATGTTCATGTCTTGGTCCTTTTGTCATTATATCTGGGTAAAATGTCAACTTCTGTGAGAGGACTTATCTGACCACCAACTTAATTGTCCCACTTCCCCTCTCTCCAAGGTCACTGTCTATCACTTTACCTTGTTGTGATTTCTTCTTAACACTAATTTCTATCTAAAATAATATGCTTATATATAATATACATAAGTATGTATAATTTATTTACCACATCAATATCTATCATCCTTCCAGTAGATTGTAAACGTCTGAAGTCTTGTTCAAAACTGAATTTCCAGAAACACCTGAACAGAACCTGCCACGTAGCAGGTGCATAATAAATATTTATTGAACGAATTAATGATTTAATGTGTAAAAAAAGATGATAATTAGTATCAATTAATTATCATCCTGTTATTTCATACTTATTTACATACTTATATTTCGTTTATTTTTATATATTTATCACTTGCAGATTTTTCGAAGGACCTACCAAAAGGAAAAGTGCCAATCTTTTTTAACTCATGGCTGAAATTCCAGAAGTTTTTGCTACATTGGTTGTGGTCATTCGGATTGACCTCTGCTTTGAAAAGCAGCACAAGTGTTTAAGACTGTGGTGTTTAGTGTGATGTGATAAATTGCAGTCATATGTAAAGACCCACTGAAGCATTTTATGGCTCTAATTCAGTTTCAAGTGCTTAAAATATTGTTTGAGCTATGTTCTCATGACTCTCCCGTGAACCCTCTGGCTCTTACTCAATTCTGCTATCTATTAGATGTTTCTAGGTAGGTCTTGTCTCTGCTCTGTATGGTGCTGCTTACGTTCCGTATCTCCCAAATACCCGAGTACCCTTTTAGCTACAAAAAATATACCCTACAGGTGGTTTTTGGCTTCATGTAGCTTAAATATAATAGCTTGTACCTCTCCACATAAACATAATATGAAAAGTTTTGCTTGTTTTGAATTTTGTTGTGGAAATTTTGGTGTTTTGCTAAACTATTCCAATTAATATATATCTATACAAGTAATTTTTCCAGATCCCTTAGAAAAAAATTTTCTAACTTAAGATAAATCTTATGCCCTCATCAGTAAGTTCAAAGTGTGTGAGCCATTAATATCTGCCATTACTCTTTCAAAATACCGAATTAGTATATCAAAAAGCAGTAAAATAAGATAGTATGACAATAGAGGTATGTTAAAGTTGTAAATCAATGTGTAATATGGAGGGATTTCTTAAAGAGAACTATACATGAAAAAATTCTAAGTTAGAGAAATCTGATTTAAAATTATAATTTTATAACCAGAAGACTTCTTGGAGATGAGCCAGTCCATTTCCTTCATCTTCCAGATAAGGGAATTGAGGCCTGGAATAATTAGGCAGTTTGCCAGAGCTTGCAGACCCACAGAGTGGCAGAGTCAAGAACAATATCTAGGATTTCTGCCTTTCAACCAAGTTCTTGCTCACCTATACTATATTTATAAATCAGGATCTGCTGAATCTTTGAATAACATAGATTTCCAAAAATGCAATTTTAAGGAAACTTTTCTTGCTCTATGTTATTCACTGTGCTTTAATGTATAAAACATCCAACTGTTGTTTTTCTTTCTCCAAATAAATAATGTTTCAAAATATTTTTTGTGAAGTCAAATTAATTGGAATCAATAATTTCAATATTGATCTTTTGAAAATAAGCTTAAATTTAGGTATTGTTCAAATTAAATGCTAAGTAGGAGAAGATATTAAAAATTCATTTGGCTTTACAGGTGGAAGATAATAATATTGCTGGTTATCACTGCCAGTTGTCATTTTGGATTTATTAAAATCAAACTATGATGCCAATTTAATAGGCCTTATAAGTGAATTCTGATTATAGTCCATGAGACTCTTAGGCTTTTATGGGCTGTGTTAATATACAACCAGCATCTTGATATTATTTTGTTGGAAAATATTTACAGAGCACTCTTCCAGGTATTTTTTTAGGTACTGGAGATACAGTGGTAAGAAGGGGAGAGTCTGTGCCCTCCAAGAGGTTACATTCTATTCAAAAAGATAGACCATAAACGAAATAGAATACATAGACCAGGAGTGATATGAGATAACTATGAAGTTAAATGAAGCAGCTTAAGTGACTAGGGAGTGAGGAATTGGTGGTGTTATTTTTGATAGCATAGTTAGGAAAGTGAAATGTGAAGATCTGGGTAAACAGTGTTGCTTGCAGATGAAACAGCCTGAGGCAGGGATCAAGCTGGCTACATCCAAAGACAGTAAGATGACCTGGATGCTGGACTAGAGGAGAAGAGTAGAGTCTTGGAAGAGGTAGGCAGAGGCGAGATCACATAAACTTTTCAGGCCAGGGTAAAGAACTTTAATTTTATTCAAAGAGTGAGGAGAAACCTTGGTAGGACTTTCAACAGGGAAGTGATAGGGGATTTTGGGAATATCTTGTTTTGTGGCAGTTGTGGAGAACAAGGATAGAAATAGAGACGATAAGTAAAAGGCCATTATAGCAGCCCTTTAGAGCGATGATAGTGTTCAAAATTAAGTGACAATGTGGAGGTGGGATGAAGTAGTGACATATTTTATCCATTTTGAAGATTGAGCCAACTGGACTTGATGATGGAATTGGAGGTGTAGAAAGTTCGGGAAAGAGATGAGTCAAGCTTGAGTCCTAGATTATTGGCCTGAGACATTTGGAAAAGGGGAGAGGAAAGATTTTAGGGCAGATTATCAAGAATTATTTTTTGGATATGTTATACTTTAGATATTATGATATATCCAGTGGAGATGTCAGGTAGATAGATATAATGGTTTAGTTCTCAGGGAACACATTTGAGTAGAGAAAAACTTGGGGAGTTGTAAACTTTAGATGATACTCATTCTGTGCATACTGAGTGCTTGTATGTGCCAGAATTTGTACTATATTATCTCATTTAATCTCATAACAGCCTTGTGACTTGGATAATGTTATTCCAACTTTATGGATTAAAAGGAAAACATAAACAAAACCAAGTATTAGAGAAAGTAAGCAACTTGACTTAGGCATGTAGCTGTTTATCAGTGAAAACAGGATTTGAAGCCAGTCAATCTGCTCAGGGAGAACATTTCCTACCCATTATTCACTGCTTCCCACATAGTAGCTTGTCTACTATATTATATTTTATATGGACCAATTTTATGAGTTTCCTCTCTTTTGATTAATATTGTTTTGTATTAAAAAGAGCATTGGTTTATGAAGCAAAAAACTTGTGATTTTTCAGCCGTTAAAACAGCTCATAAAATAAGAATATTCATAAATCTGAAATTAAAGGTTGCTCTTCATCAAATTAGGGAATGCACATCCAAAGATATTATGAGTGCAGAACAAATGTCAGATATTATACTAAGAGTATACAGTGTGTGTGACACACACACGTACAATGGTTCAGTTGGGCTGTGTGTGTTTGCATTTGATTTGGAGAAGGGAGATTAATCAGTGCACGAATTAAATACATTATTGTTTATCTGTTCTCAGTCTAATATACAAAAGGGATCTAGAGATACTCTGGCTATAGGTTTGGTCAAAAATTTTAGTTATGAAGTGTCTATGTGTCAGCATAATTAATAGGTCTTAGCAGAGAAGTTCATATATTAGCATTTCTAATTAAGGGCATTTATCATCTGACTGAAAGAGGGAATAAACTTCATTCCTATGCAGAGATTGGAAATTACTTTTTAATGGACGGGAAACATGATGCTTTTGCAAAAGTTAATTCTCAAAGCTAAGAAGGCTAATCACCATGCTTTGTTTTCTCCTTGAGGACATGATGACATTTAAATTAATACTATCTGTCATATTGTTTAGTTGAGAGGGTCATTGCATTGCAAATGGCTCTATAATCAAAAGAGAGGTCAGAAGTGTGGAATATGACATTTTACATCTGAAGATAGTTGTTTTTTAAATGTTCCAGAAAGATTGCTTTTTGTCAGTATTATTTGTGGGAAAATATTGGAAAAGAGCTTGGCTTGTCTGTTATGATGAACATTTTTAATAAGGAAAATTGCTTGAAAACTTTCCATAAGGCACCCATGATCCCATAAATCAAATAGTGCTAGGATTATCTTCAATTACTAGAAATTAATTGCATTTAACTTGCTTCTATATTTGAGTCTAAAGCAGTTTTGCTTATTTCCAATGGAATCATTAAAAGAAAATTTTTCCACAGACAATTTACTGTTCTAGTAGGCTTTTATTCAGCAATTCATGAATTAAGCAGCATCCAATCTAGCAGATCGAAAGGAGCTTCAAAGAGCTATACAAGGCAAGAGATTTTTTATAGATCAAAGTGAGCAGGAACAAGAAGGTTATATTGGACATTTGCTGATGGGTTGAAGCGGAGTTACTTTCCTTAATGGAGTGAAAGGAAATCTTGGAGCTGGGTCAGGTAACTTGTGTGGAGCAAGCAAGTGCTGATTGGTTGAGCCAGGCCTTGCCTTTCTGGGAGATCCCAGCGTAGACAGTTAAGTTCTGCTTTGCTGACCTGGGACTTAGCATGAGCGACTCCATCTTGGGCTTGATCTGGTTCCTTTAACAGCATGTTTGTCTTAGATAATAATTTTGTTTCCAAGGTTGATAACAGGTGATTGTTTTACTTCCTCTTGTTTCTGTAAGGTTTTTTACCATATCTGTCAGTGACAGATTATTATTATAAATCACTTATTCAAATAATTTTCTTTAAATCAGCTACCCTTTAGTAGGAAAAATTCTACATAGAATTTCATTTGTATATTTATAAGATATAAATACAAAAAAAGGTGATTTAACTTTCAAAATTCTATTAAATTGGGGCTAGAATTATTATATTGCATAGAATTAAAACTTATAAAATAATTTCTACTCTTCATTTACTTTGCTTAAGCTATAAATCTGAGCAGACAAAGGATCCAGTTTTGAAATGGAAACAAACTATTTGAAATATTAAGGAAAATGTTTCTATTACCTAAAAGGTAAATATTAAATATCATGGAAAATAACATGATCTCATTGTAAAGAAATTTTTTTCTTTTCAAAAAATTTCCTCAAAATGAATCCTGTTAAAATGTAATCATTTTCTAGCCAGTTTGGTAATTATTCCGTAAATATATAATTTTATGTTTTCACTAAGTAGGCAGGAGGCAGGATGTATTTAGAATGTCGTGGGAGCTGCTAGTGTGTCAGAGTTTCAACATATGTTGAGGGTTCTTTTTTTAATGTCCTTTAAAAAATAATTCCTCATGATGTGCTTTTTGTTGGGGATAAAATATTTAGTTAACGTTATATTTTACTTCATTAAATTTTTTAAAATTGTGGTTAAAATATAATAAAGTTTACCATTTTAATCATTTTTAAGTGTACAATTCTGCAGCATTAAGTACATTCACGTGGTTGTGCAACTTTTCAGTGTCATTTTCATAGCATTATTAAAAAGTTTCTTGGGCCGGCCCAGTGGTGCAGCGGTTGACTGTGCACATTCCACTTTAGCGGCCCAGGGTTCGCAGATTCGGTCCCGGGTGGGGACATGGCAACGCTTGGCATGCCATGCTGTGGTAGGCGTCCTACATATAAAGTAGAGGAAGATAGGCACAGATGTTAGCTCAGGGCCAGTCTTCCTCAGCAAAAAAGAGGAGCATTGGCAGCAGTTAGCTCAAGGCTAATCTTCCTAAAAAAAAAAAAAAAAAAATTCTTTAGTTTTACTTGTCACCTCTATTTAATATAAGCATTTCTATTAAGGAAATACAGTGTTTTTGATAAAGTTTCCTGGAGAAATAATTAAAAAATCAAGTGTTACATAAGCGTGTATAAACCTAAATTATCCAAATATATTTGTAGAACTAATTAGCAGCAATAAATTATGTTATAAAATAGAATTTTTAAAATACAAAGCTGTTGGTCATATTTATTTATTTATTTTTTAAAGATTTTATTTTTTTTCCTTTTTCTCCCCAAAGCCCCCCAGTAAATAGCTGTATATTCTTAGTTGTGGGTCCTTCCAGTTGTGACATGTGGGACTCCGCCTCAGCGTGGCTGGATGAGTGGTGCCATGTCCCCGCCCAGGATTCGAACCAGCTGTTGGTCATATTTAGAATGTTCCACATTTATTTGTTTCGTACGTTTTCTGGATTCAAATTTAAATCTAACCACATAAGTTTCCATGTTAATGTAGAATGGCTGAATTTCAGTACATTTTCACTGGATGGCTTACTTACTGTGAGAAAAACCTGTTTATTCATGGGAAGAAAAGAAGTTAATACTATACTACAACAAACACGCACCCAGTCAGGGGACCTATTCACCAAATGTTTGATGTCAAGAATGAAATCGGCTTTGTTGCAAAGCAACAGCTTTCAGTCAAGCAAAAATTCTGTTTCTGCTGAATAGTTTTTCATGTTTCAGTAAAGTATGTTTAATTTATAGGGGCTAACATAGAAAATGTAATCTGCCTGCAGTTTGAACTTTAGTCATTTAAACTCATTCATTACACTTATTAAAGAAGTATTTTCTGATAGAGCAGCTGCCTGAGCCTTTTTTCTTTTGAAAATCTTATTTTAAATCACCTTTATCTTCATTTCGATATGTTTGCCCCTGTTAAGTCACTGGTGTGAAACAGCAGTACTAACCCTTCCAAAATTCACGGGTGTAAAATATAACTCAAAGAAAGCTGCCCACAGTAAAATGGACTGTCTGAAGATTAAGCTGTGAATAATCTTTCTGTGTGTGTGTTTGTGTATGGTGTGTGTGTGTGTGACTTGGTTTTGCACTCTTAAAAATGCTTTTCGGAATCATATGTATTCTTTGCTAGTTGCTCTAAAAATTTCAGAAGGTTCCTATCAATTTATCTGTTTGTTTTATATTTATATTTGTATATGTACATATATACACACATACACAGATGTACATATATAAAGAATACATAAAATTTTGCAAAATGAAATTTGAGGTTCCATTTATCTTCTGACTTCTACTTGTATTTCGAATGTCCAGTGCACCTTCCTAGCCTCAACAATTATAAATTTCTGAGACATTGACCTTTTATTTCACTTGTGTCTTCAGCTCCTTTCACTGGCTCACTACCTTCTACCAGCAGTCTGTTGTTACATCCTGCCTCTTCTTTCTGGTTGCATCTGTTTCCCACAAATCAATGCCAGATGAAATTGAACAATCTTGTCCTATTGAGCCACTGCCTGTATAATTCATCATTATCAGATCTATCCAGGCTGTACATTGGCCCCTAGTATTCTGATTCTTCTCATGGGATTCAGGATTACTTGGGACCCTCTGTTTATAAGTAGTAGACTATCTCCAAAACTTTGACTCTTGACTGCAGTCTTGTTCTCTGACCCCAGCCTTAGGCTAAGGCCTGTACTCCCAGATGTATATTTCTAGATGTGTTCAGCTCTTTGATCTTTCAGCCATGTAGTCACTAGACCAGATTTTCATATATAGAATCAAAGGAACAGTGAATACGGAGAAAGGGTTAGGCCTAATGGTGTGCATTATAGGTTTATATAAAGATGAATTAAACAATTATTCCTTCTCTCAATTAGCTTACAACTTAATATAGGATATGGCAGAAGTACATTTATAATAATAATAATATAAACATTTGCAATAAGAGTGGCATAGTTTTATCTGAGCCTAATGAGCTAAGAAAAAAATATTTTTAAGAGTTCAGAATTGGGCTTGCTCTCTGTCCACTATGGCTGAATGTTAATAAATTGCTTAAATTCTTTGAATCTCAAGTTTTTCATTTAAAAAAATTAAACAATAATACCTACTTCATGGAACCTATGTTTTAAATGAGTAATACATATATAAAATACGTATATATATATATATATATATGCTATCAAATAAGTGTTCAATAATATGTATATACAAATATATATATATATATGTATTTCAATTTATGTATAAATGTATGGGCTAAGTTTACAAAGAATAATTACGATTTCAGTTTTTGACATACTAATGTTGAGGCTCTTTGACAATTTGCAAGAGGAGACAGAAAATAGTTGAATGTATTAGCCTGGAGCCAGCAGAAAGTTCTGGACTGAAGATAAAGTAATAATAAACATCATGCAGCACTTGACATGAGGTATAAAAACAATGTTGGGAAACGAACATAAGCGCCTTAGACCACTTGTTTCCATGGTTAAGAGAAAGGATCAAAACCAAGGAAACACAGAAAAGCAACAACAAAAACATGGCTTCATCCTTCAATTAGCAGATAAGAGGACATGCTAAGAGTTGTGTGGGCCTCTTAAGAACTGGGGATCTTGTGTCCTTCATCTGAGAATAGCGATGTAGAAGTAAGACTAACTCACTTGAAGTCAGGGGGCGTTCCCATTTTTCTGCCTTGATTTCATCTTCCTGCCTGAAGCTGAGAGGCCGTGACTTCTGGAGCTCACGCTATCCATGGACAAAGATGAGGCTGGAGTAGGGTGAGCAGAGGTAGGCCCTATCCCCAAGAATAAAAGTAAAAAATATTGGAGCAGTATTCAAATTTGGGGTTAGTCAAATCTCAGCAAAAGCCTTAGAAATTTAGAACAATGCCTTTGTAAGGTTTCCTTGTAAAATTGAAAAAAGTAAATAAGACCTGTGAGTCCGTCCTCTGGGGCAACAAGAAAGTGAAGCTGTGGGAGAGATTGTGCTTCACTCTATCAATTCTTGAAGAAAATAGGAAGAGAAGAACCCCACTGCTTACAGAGGGGGGTGTGGCAGCTAATAAGAGGAGAAAAGGGACTCTGGGGATTGCTTTGACTTGAGAAGAGGTCCTGTGTGGATATGGGATCACCTATGGGCTTGCTTCTCAAGCCAGGACCATCTATTGTGGCTGATGTGCTTTTAAAATCTTCTGAAGAGACTAGACATTTTCTGGGATGAAGGCAGTGAGATTCAACTTCTGAATATTTTCCTGGGTAAACAATATTTTTTTCTTTTTGCTTACTAATTCAGAAACACATCAGCAACAATATTTATAGACAAAGAAAAAAATCACATGTTCCTGACCAAATGACTTAGTCATCATTTTATGTGGTTTTCCATATGTGTGTCATCAGACACTTTAGAATTCCAAAGATGAAATTTTTGCTTGGCATTTACTGGGTTATTTTCTTCTTCTTCTTTTTTTTTTTTTTTTTTAAAGATTGGGGCCTGAGCTAACATCTGTTGCCAATCTTTTTCTTCCCAAAGCCCCCCAGTACATAGTCATATAGTCTAGCTGTAGGTCCTTCTAGTCCTGCTATGTGGGACGCCGCCTCAGCATGGCTTGATGAGTGGTACTAGGTCCTTGCCCAGGATCTGAACCAGCAAAACCCTGGGTGACCAAAGCGGAGTGCATGAACTTAACCACTCAGCCACGGAGCTAGTCCCCTGGGTCATTTCTTAACAAGATTAAGTATTGTTGACTACAGAGCAATGTGCATGTCAAAATATTCAGATATTCTTTAAGCTCTCACAGTACATTTTTAAATTTTGCATTTTCGGATTTCCAATTTGTCTTCCACAAAGCTGTGAAAGTTTTGAGAGCTGTGTCTCATGTATTTGTACTACGAAGGAATTAAGAGGAAAAAATGACTCAAAATATTTTCCTGAGTAATATTATCATTGGATTGAGTCAGAAGTTTTGTGGGGGAACAAAAATCCTGAGAACGATGACACAGAAAACCATAAGGTTAAAAGTAGACCTTTTATATGTCAATTTCCCATTTTTCTTGTTTCTAAAACATGTACAAAAACAACCGGTAATATAGAGTATGTTTTAACAACGCCCCGGGCATTATCCTAAGCTTGTTACAATCTCGTCAGTACCTCTGTGTGGTAGATTCTAGTCTTATTATTCCAATTTTACAGACGAGGCGACTGAGATTTAGTGAGTAGAGTGCAAGGTCAGTAAAGATATAGACTAGCCTTCCATCTCCTTCCATCCTTTGCCTCTGGGGCTTTGATTTAGTTATCTCCTCTCTCAGTTCATCATTTGCACACTCTCTTTCCCGTAATGTCCCATTTTGCCCACACAAATGCACAGATATTCTTTAGTTAATTTTTTAAAAAATGCAACCGATGGGAGAGATACTAACATGATGCAGGTCATTAACGTCAATTTCACGGAATTGTATATAATTATACACACATTCAAGATTTTTAGGCCAAACATTGATCGTCAATAATACCCCCAAAAATATTTGTTTTAGGTTTAACATGTCCCTTGTGAGAAATTCAAAAGCTGTGACAAGATTATTGTCTCCAAATGCCTCACAAACTTCAACTAGCAAATAGGGAGTCCCTTACACATGGGCCTTTTCCTCCACCTCATGCCTTGTGTTGTTCTCTGGGCTCAGCTTGTCCAGAGTTCTAGCACATCTCACTGAGTGGCACCTGTCCTGCTAGCAACACCTTCCAGCTTTTCGCCAGTGTAAACAGCTTCACATCCCCATCACACAGATCAAATCCCAGCTTCCCCGCTATGTCTCTGGCCTTGAAAAAGTCACTTAACCTTTGCAACCATCAGTTTATTTATATATAAAGCAGAGATCACAGTGGTATTAACTTATGAGGATTAGACAAAGTAATTTATGGGAACTTAAACCAGTACTTGCACACCTAAGGACTCAATAAGTCTTTGCTATTATCGTTATTAATAGCTTGAGAGAGATGTTTAAAGGCTTATTTTGATGTGCTACTCCAAGGTTTATGATACTTCCAGATCTGCTTTGTGTTTGAAATATTTGTGACATCATCTTACCATTGTTTACGCAACTAGTGAAAAGGCATTTTTACTATTTTGAAGTTTGTAATTAATTATACATTTAAGTAATAGAATGAGGACCAATTTTCTTTCCTTTAATGTAAAATCAAACACATAAAAGGTAAGATTTTGGCAGTCATGAATTTAAAAATATGTTAATGTAAACGGGATACTTAATATAAAATATCTTACTGAGAAAGATATATATGGCGACTATTACCAGCATGCAGCCCATATTTAATTGCATAGGTTTCTGAGAGGTGTCATGCCTGGTTACAGTGCCTAGCTCAACTGGTCATATACATTTTTCATCTAACCTAGAAATTGAGTTTTCTTGTATAAAGCACAAAAATAACAGATCACCAACACCATAGTATTTCATAATTTCCTAGTCTGTTGATCTTCGTTCCTATACATTTGAGCATAAAAGCTGATTGGTGCCATGCTATCAGTAATTGCAATCTAAGAACACAAAAACAAGTTTGAATAGTAGTAAAGGAAATGTCAGCAAATCACAAGATTATTAGAAAAAATAATATTGGAAGGTTGTGAATCTCAGCACCATTCTGTGATAGTAAAAGGGTGCTCCATAACCATTTTACAGAGAAATGAATGAGAAAATGAATGAATGGATTTATTTACAAATTATTGAATATTAGAACCCAGTAGAATTTAAACCATATAAGGGGAAATAATTTTCTGGGAGGAAAAGTAATATCTTAAATAGAAAAGAAGAGTATTCAGGGCTTTATTTTGTTTTGGATAGATAGAGGTAAACGGATCTTCATGGTTTCTATTTAGAGAAATTAAAATTTGAAAAATGATTTTGAAAGCATAACTAAAGACAGATGATTATGGGACAACCAACAGAGTTTAACCAAATATGGCATCTGACCTTCACCGCAAAGAGCCTGCTAACCTCGTGTGGTCCAGAGAGTGTACTCCAAGGTTTTGGTAAATGTGGGGTTTTCACTATATCTTGATAACAGAGCTAAAACAGGAACTAGAAATAAATTATTTCATATTTTTATTAAATAAACAACAAATGCAACAAAAATGATTCCAAGTCAGCTTATTGACAATGTTATTTCCAGCAAGTGGAAGATTATAGTTTTGAGATATAACTTGAAGCTTTTTTTTCCCTACAAATATTGGCTAGTACAGAACAGGAGATTTAAAGACCTCAGAAACCCAGTTGAAATCTTTGATATTAACATTGATAGTCGCAGATAGGCAAGCAGTTTTGAGCGCTGCCTTGTCAGGTGGCCAGCTAATCCATGCCCATGGGGATTCTACAAATGTGACTCGAGCTATTCTAATGTAATTTCAGAGAAACCAGCAGTGCCTCCTTTGTGGCATTTAAATGACATTGTTGTGTTCTACGTTGTCGAATCAACACCTTTAAAATAGAATAAAAGATTGACACACTCTTTGTGCAGTCTCACTAGGAAAGAGTGACATACTAGTTTATAAGTGAAAATATTTTTCATGTAACAAAATTAAAGTCATTCAATGTCTTATCTGTATCTTCAGAAATTTTACTTTAAGATGTTTTCTAAATTCTCTTCGGTAGTATTGTCAACAGCTAATTATTGTTAAATTTGCTATTATTTTTCTTATTTGTAAACAAAATCTGATTTTCTTTTTCTTTTAGGGTCCCCTGCCCTGACTGGAACTGGAACAATCAATGTCATAGTAGATGACATCAATGACAATGTCCCCACTTTTGCCAGTAGAATGTATCTCACCACAATTCCTGAAGATGCACCAACTGGAACAGATGTTTTACTGGTAAATGCCTCTGACGCTGACGCTTCAACAAATGCAGTTATCAGGTCAGTACATTTTCCTTTGTAAATTTTGACTATTTTTCTCATTAAACATTAGTCTTTGGACTAAATGAATATAATGCTTAACTTTGCTAGAAATTCCGTCACGTTAACACATAGCCCTACTGTGGTTATCTATTGCTAAATAACCAACTATGCCTAAAATGAGGATTAAAACAATAATGGTTTTATTTATTGTCCTAAGATTTTATTTTATTTCTTAATTTTATTTATATGCTTGTCAGAGCTCATAATTTTGTAGTTCAGGAATTAGGGCAGGATTCAGTGAGAGATTCTTCTGCTTCATGTGGTTGATTGGTGTCACTTAGTGGTATTTCCTTGGTGACTGGGCGGTCTGGAAGGTCCCAGATGGCTTCATTCATATGCCTGGTGCCTTGGCAGAGATGCCTGGAAGGTTGGGCTCAGCTGAGCCCCTGTCTCTGATGTTGTGGCCTCAGGGCTCCTCACTGTGGTTTCTTAGCAGGGTAGTTGGACTTCTTACTTGGTAGCTCTGGGTTCCAAGAACTTCATGTGAAAGCTGCCAGTGCTCTTTGAGACCAGGCCTAGAAGTGGCATAGCATCACTTCCATAACACTTTATTTGTCAAAGCAGCCATGACCAGCCCAGATTCACTGGAGGAGAAATACACATCACTTCTTGATGGGAGGAGTGTCAAAATATTGGGCCACTTTTAATCCACCACTAGCCCCAATAAAAATATTTGTGTTTCCTAAGTTTAAAAAGTTTATTTTACTCTACTTAAATCCTTTTAAAATGGAGAAGAATAATATGGTACCTTGTTCAGAAAGGATGTGAAAGCAATTGGGTTGTAACAGTTGGTTGATCCAGCTGTGTCCCCTTCTCCCATGCCTATTCTAAACTTTAAGAAATAAAGATTTCCAAATTTCCCAGAGAAAAGTCTCAAAGACCTTAGTATTTTTGTCCACCTACATCATCCCTACCTTCTGTAGGCTGATGGTAAGGAAATTATAGTAGATTAGATGGCTATGAAACTAACAGATCAGAAGAGGCAATCTGAGAGTTCAGAGGAATTGTCAGTCAAGGGTGGCCTATGCATATCGATATAGTGATGACTTGGTTAATGATTTATTTTGTTTGTTACTAATTTCCTATTTAAAAAATCGCTTTAGGAAACTGGCATTAATTAGTTTCTTCTTGCTAGCAGAGATGACTGAGTTAGGTAGGAGGCCTCAAGATATTTTTCATCTAATAAACATTTATTGAGTCGCTAGCATGAATAACGATGATGAACAGGACAAAGATTTTTGCTCTCTTTGAGCCTACCTTTTTTTGAGGTAGATAAGTAAATATAAAATAAATAAGATTACTTCGTATAGTGATGACAGCCTTGAAAATTAAACAAGATAATACAATAGAGAGTGACAAGGAACAAAGGTGTGATTATTGTAGAAGGCCCCTCTAAGGAGGTGACCATTAGGCTAGAAGTACTGGGCTGTGGGCTTTAAGCTTGATGTGTGAACTTAGGTTTATGAGTCTGGACCAGGGTGAGAAAGGGGTCGGAGAGGTCGGCAGGGCCCAGGTCATGCAGGCCATATAAGGCTTTTAGGTCATGCTAAAGAACTGGGATTTTAAAATTTATTTTTAGGTGGAAAACTCTTGGTGGATTTCAAGCAGGGAGCAACATAAACTGATCCATATTTGGATTGGATTGGAGGAGGCAGGACTTTAGGGGGAGGCTTTAGAGAGAGAAATCAGTGAGACCTTTTAGGTGTTAATTAATAGAGTGATTCAAACAAAAGATAGAGTGGCCTTGTACCAGGGTGGAGAAATGAAAATTGAGTGAACAGATTTGGAGCATACCTTTGAGATTGTAAGTGGGAATAAAAGAGAGAAATCAGTTATCTCCTAAGTTTTTGGCTTGAACACCTGGGCTTATGGTGGCATGATTTACTGGAGTAGATAGGAGTGGAGGAGAAACAGGTTTGGGAGAAACCAGGAGTTCTTATTTGAATACACTTTGATGACTATTAGTTATGCACATAGAGCTATCAACTAGGACATTGAAGATATGAGTGTGAAGCTAAGGTTCGGGGTCAGGGCTGGAGGCACAGATTTGGCAGTCATCAATGTTTAGGGTACATTTAAAACCAAGGAACTGAATACGAATATTCTAGGAGACAGTGCAGAGAGATAAGGAAAGAGGAGCAGGTAATTCTGGTTACCAAGAATTCTCCCAACACGTGAAAGGAAGGTTTAGAAGGAAGAGTCACCAACGTGGCTAAGAATGTCTAGGAGGAGATACAGGAAGAAATCCAGGAGCAAATGGACATTGACGTGCACTGCATAAGCAGGGAAGGCTACACACACACTTCCTTCCAGAGTCTGGGACATAATTCCAAGAGAAGAGCTGAATTCTCAGAGGCTTATCCAGTCGAATCATTAAAGATGGGGAAAATTTCTGCCCAGGGTCATCTCTACATGCCTGTTTGGGTCACTGTGCTTAGCACCACCTGAAGATAGGCAGGTACAACTTAACTTCTTCCTGGTGTGACCTCAACAGGCTGGTAAATACCATCTCCTGTACTTGTCCTACACCAAAGCATGGAAATAATGGGATCTATATCCTAAGAATGTACTAAGTGTTCAGCTTAATGTTAAGAGCACAGCCTTGGGAATCAAGCTGCGTAGAGTTGGATCCTGACTCTACTATTTCTAATTGCAGAGCCGCTTATTTAACATTTCTGGGCATGAGTTTTCTTACTCATGAATAGGTATACTAATAATAAAACTGACTTTGCAGAGTTATTATGAGGATAAATAAAACGTTTAAGTGAACTACTTACAATAGTGCCTAGAATAAAAAATACTGAATACCTGTCAACCTATACTATCCTAATCCATGAAGCACTTATCCCTCTGCTTGTCATCTGTTAGTGCTCAG
Source organism: Equus quagga (assembly GCF_021613505.1). NCBI lineage: Eukaryota > Metazoa > Chordata > Mammalia > Perissodactyla > Equidae > Equus > Equus quagga. Next base: position 17,669,539 of record NC_060269.1, read on the forward strand.
TGAGTTTCTGACAATAGTTTTGGAAGAATTTCTTATTCATTGTAGTATTATAATCTAATAAATCTTTGTCTGCCATGCAGAGAAAACTTTCTCTAAAGTTAGCACATAGAATATTGCCTGTCAACAGCAGGACAGTTCTCTTGTCTGAGCTGTTTCAGTTTCTGATTGTGAAGCTGCATATTTACAGAATTGATCCCAAAGTCCAGTTATTAGAGTAAAATGTTGTGATGATAGGCTGTTTTCTTCCAGTGTATGTCAAAGTTTTACTGCTAAATGGTATCCCGTGTTTGGGAGAAATGGAGATCAATGTAAAGTTGGTCTGGAAAATTCTGTTCATGTTTTCAGAACGTTTTACAGAGTTGTACTGGCAGGTCTGATGTGATTGTTTTGATTTAATAGTATGTATTTTGGTTGTTTGATTCACTGATTGGACTTTCTTTTTCCTTTAATATCAGAGAATTAACTTTATGCTTTTAAGTTCACTGAAATCTGTAAAACGCCTCTATGAAAATCTTCAAATGATTATGCTGTCATACAGTCAGATAAAATTAAAATTGAAGCTATTTTTATCTTATAAAAATGATTCAATTCACTTTTAGATTAATTTAAGACAGATAATCTTACAGCTTAAATTTAATATATTTTCATACGTAAAGTGAGTAGTTATGCCAACATAAACCTTATTTACTCTGGCCTGATATATTTCAATGGAATATCTATATTAGATGTTAATCAATCCATGCTGTTCATGGGATCCAGGAGAAAATCCTTTCTTTATTCTGGTTAACACAGCTATTTTATGTTAATTTTTATATTGATTATTTAAATATTACATATGTAAGTCATTATCCAACTATCGATGCACTCTCCAATAGCACAACCCTTTATGAGTCATGTAATTCGTTGATTTTCTCTTATGGTCTACCATGATCTTGTATATGGCAGCCACCCAATGAATATTTATTTATATTTTTCTTTCTACCCATTTGATCAAGCTACACATTTTTATGGATGGTGCACTTATTTTGAGTTATACATTTTACTTCAGTTTTAATATTTCCCCCCTGGTAAACCAGCCTGCTTTAATTCCTGGTCTTTATCTATTTTATATCTTTGCTTCCCAGACACCCATTCCAGAATTTAGCTTTTATAGATATGTATCCCCCTTTCTCCCAACTGGATCAAATCTCCATTCAGATCTCACTTCTAACTCTTTTATGTCACAACACTGGAGAAAGTCACAAAACTATCGACAAGGTCGACATTCAAAGGTAAATCCCTTACTCTGTGCTCTTAATCCCATCCCATTCAATTTCCTCCAAATCTTTAATCCAACAGCAATTGCATTTCTCTCTTGGGTCTTCAAGTTATCCCTCTTCTCTGGATCATATCCCTCCAGAAATGCTCAGAATATCTGGTATTGAATTCTGGATCCTTTATTTACCTACCATGACTTAGGAAAGTCATTGTAGTGTCTCTAAGGCTCATAGATCCGTAAGTAAATGTGGAGATAAGAAGTGCTACTTTACAATTTGTGAGAATTAAATATATGTTGACCACCTGCTCTGTGTCAAGGAGTATACATGTTATCAGTTAATATGCGTAAGTGTCTTTAATATGATTATTGGGACATAAAAGTCACTAAATGAATGTGTGTTTTTTTTCTTTTTATCCTTCACATATGTATTTTGTTCCCAATATATTCTCCCTTGCACAATGTCTGCAACACAATAGTGCCTGACAACTACGTAAACGCATTGAATAAATGCTTCTAGTATTCTTTAGAATCGCTGCTTTTACTCATTTTTTTTTACACCACATTTTGGAGAGAGTAGGTCACTATCTCACAGTTTTCTCCAGCCATTTATTCCTGAAAATCTTTCAGTCTGATTTTCTCCTCCACTGATTTACTGATTCTAACTGAAGATTCTACTGAAATTTATGAAGTTCAGTGACTTTTTTGGAGTTTTTATTCTCCTTTACCCTTTGCAATATTTGCACTACAGGTCATCCTTTCTTTTTGGCATCTTCTTTTCTCCTCAATGTCTGTGTAAATGTGACTTTCTGTTGTTTCTCACCCTGCTTCTCTGACCACGTCTTTCAATTTGCCTTCTGTATCTCCTCTTTCTCTGCAAAGTAATTTGGACATTCCCTACAAAATTTTTTCTCAGTCCTTTTATTCCTTTCTTTATCTTTGTATGTGTGTGTGTGTGTGTGTGTGTGTGTGTGTGTGTGTATGAGAGAGAGAGGAGAGATAGAGTGTGGGAGAGAGAAAGAGAATGATTCATTTCCAGGGCTGCAAGCACACAGAAGATGATGCAGAAAACCTCTAAATCTGTACTATCAACTCTGACTCCTTCCCAGAGATTCCCACGCGTATTTATAACTCCCTGATAGACACTTCTACCACCTGGAGGTTCTGTTGGCATCAAAAGCACAACATGTCAGAAACTCCTAACCTGTCCTGTGTCTCATCTCAGCATTCTGCTTTCTCTTACTGATGTTGCTTTGCTTTCTTCATCCACGCTTGATGGCTGAGGGTCATCCTCTCCCCTACACTCAGTCAGCAGACGAGTTCTCATGTTTCTTCTTTCTAATGCCCCTGGCGCCCATTCTTTTCTGTGCAATCCTCCTGCCAAGATCCTAGTTCAGTTCATAATTACATCATGCCTGGACTATTACAATAAAAATTAACCTACTTCCCTGACTCTGATTTCTAACCTCTCCAATCTGTACTCCACACTATACTATAGAATTTTTGAGCCCTTACTATGTCCCAGGCACTTTGTTAAATTCTGAAGAGTGAGGGCACTCTAGATCCTGCAAGAAGAACAGTTTAATATAGGGGTAATTTTGTAATCTTGTAATTACAGTGCTTTGTAACAAGTATAGTTTAAGCACAGAATGGATGGAAAGAAAAGTGTAGTCACCGCTACCTGAGGAAACCAGTAGATGCTTCAAGAAATTGATTTTTGGAAACACAGAGAAGTAGTTTATGGACAAATAAGGGATGAAAGACATTCTGGGCAAAGTTAATAACAGAGAAAAAGGCAAGGAGCTATGTAAAAGTATGGCATCAGAGCAACCATGCTGTTCAGTATGGTTGGTGTGGGTTAGGAATGGGCCTCGTATACCATAGAAAAAATTCTCATTTCCTTTCTGCATCTAATGGGAAGAAGGACTGAAGTTTTTTAAGCTGGGCAATAACATAACAGTTTCCCTTTTATGATGATTCTTCTCTCAATGTTGTAAGAAGTAATTTGGACAAAGCACAGCCTGAGTCAGTGAATGAAAGGGCAATGGAGTCCTATGAACCTGCTTGAGCCTTCCGTGGCTTAGCTTAACAATGGTGCTCCCTTGCTCAAAATCTTTCAACTTCCAGTTTGCCTGTGGCATAACACCCAGTCTCTGTATTCCAGTCACTTCACATAATGGCCCCAGCATCTTTCCAAGCTTATTCTGCACAAATGTCCAACATATAGCCAAACTTTCAGCCTCCCTGGACCACTTTCTGCTCCTGAGAAAAGGATCTGTGCTTTCCCAAGCCTTATGGTTTTGTTCAAGTCCTTCTGTATCCTAGCCCAATGTTCTGCAAACTGCAGCCTGCAGGCCAAATCCGGCCCAGTGCCTGCTTTTGTAAATAAAGTGTTATTGGAGCATCGCCATGCCCATTCAAGTATGTTTTGTCTATGACTGCTTTTGCACTGCAACGGCAAGTTGAGCATTGCAAGAGAAAGCTCACCATCACCAAAGCTGAAAATATTAACTAACTGTCCCTTTACAGAAAAAATTTGCTGACTCTTGGCTTAGAACACCTTTTTTCTTCCTTTTCAATGCTATTGTAAGATGGGTAGCTCCTGTAAAACCTAGCTTACATTTGCCCTTCTCTAAGGAAGGCTTAATTTTAATCATTCTAGTCAAAAGTGGTCTCTCTGTCTTCTGAATACCTAGAGCAATGCTTCATCACAGTTCCATAGCAGGTAAACATGCTGCCTTGTTTTGTATTTACTTTTCTATGTATCTTTCTTCCATTTAGGATGTAAGCTTAAAGACAGAATTTTTACTTATTCATGTCTATATCTATTAGTCCATCTATTTATTTAACTAAATATGTAGGTAGATTATAATAGATTATACATAATAGATTATTATATTATAATTATACATGTATATATACTCTGTGATGTATGTAAATCTAGACTTTTAATTCTCATCATATACCAATTACAACGCCAAGTGCATTTCATACAAAATTACATTTAATGCTCAAAACTACCCAATGAAAGGAATACATGTGTGATCAACACTTTATAGCTAGAGAGAAGGCTTAGAAAGGTTAAGAAATTTTACGTTAATTTAAGTGCAATGAGTGAGGTAAAAATTCGTGTCAAGGTAAATTGTGTTCCAAAGCATACGTCTCTTAACTATTACTAAATTATTGTATGCTAGCAGCATACAGACCAGTGCCTTATGATCCTAGTACATCTGAGAAAGAGGCAGAAAAGGTTAGAAAAATCAATTGGAGATAATTTAGCTTTACAGATGCAAAAATGATGGGTTTAGATTTTAGATAATGATCTCAGTTTATGCCAATAATTTGAAACGATAATTCTTATTCTTGAATCAGCAAATAAATGAACACATTTACTGATTTGCATTGAACTAAATCAGTGTAAACCAAGTCTACATTGAAACACCTTGAGTCAGAGTCTCTTTTTGCCTTAGCAAGCAGGTACAGTATTTCTTGTCTTCACTACATTCCTTTAGACTGAGTTTTACCTTCTTCACACTGTGGTATAATGGAAAAAGTGCATGTTGAAGTCATAAAGACAGAAGTTCAAACTCTACATTTACCATTTATACATTGTATGCTTCTTTACACAACCATATTAATCTCCCTTAGATTCAGATTCCTCGTCTATAAAATATCCAAAACAAAATCCACTAGGATTGTTCTGAAGTTAAATGAGAGCATATATAAAATGCCTAAGAATGTGCTTGGTGCACACTAAGAACACAGTAGTGTGCTGCAAGTCATTAAAGACCAGTATAGATTTTTAGATGTTAAGAAGTTAAAACAAAACACAACCTGATGAAGTTCATAATTTTAAAAGAGATTAACGTGGACCAGAGAAGCAGGAAAGATATCCACAAAGGGATGAGAACCAAACCAAGACTTTAATAATAGAGGTAGGGAAAACCTGGGCATATTATCTTGGCAGTCTATCCATTTATCCAGCCACTTGTGTTCCTTCTATCTCTCTATTTTTTTTTAACTTACAAGTATAAGTTACATGAAACTAGCATGGTAGATATTATGGGACATTAGAGAATACTTCATATTTAAAACACACTTTTGATAACTTCAGAATCAGGTAAAGTCTAGAAAAAAATTAGTCACATATTTACATGATTTATTCTTTAATTTTTAAAAATAGTAAATATATTACTTACTTTTAAGCAGATGATCATATGGGCCATAGCATGTATAATGGCATAAAATAAAGAATAAGAATTTACAGTACAAGATTCCTTTACAGATTATTTAGTTCCTGGACTAGAACTCACATCATTTGTGTTTTAACACATTGCTCTTTCTAATCCACCATGATCTTGCCATATACAAGACATTCCAATCCAAATTTCCATGCACTTTTCATCATTCTTATGTTGTTTTTGTTTGTGAATGCTCAGGGAACAAATATTTGATTGAACCCTGATCTTTGCTGTGATAAAGCTGTAAGAAATTTTGTGGTGCTGTGAATTAATTTTTTTCCCCTATTAAATTATTTGGTAATTTCTACATCCACTGATAGAAACAAGACTTCCCAGAATAAAATCACACAATTCTCATAAACCAAGTTCCTACAGACTTTATGGGAGAAAAAAGGCAATTTGATTATTTCAGAGGTCCTGAATTTTTAACTTTAAGAATTCATTTATAAACCTCTGATATTTTTATTTTGATAAAAGGCATAGATATCTTTTACTGTACAAGGGTAGTAATTATGCTTTATAAAGAGTCACTTCTGGTCTAGGAAATATAGTTGGTGCTATCTCTTCTTATTCATTCCTGATGCTGGCATAGGGGTGTGCCAGAAAGTGTTAAAAATGCGAGGGATATCAAGTACCTTATAAATACTGAAATAATTTCTCAACCCACCTCCCTCTCTATTCTTTTTTAAATTTTCCTATCATTTTATAGGATCCCTGTTTTTTAAAATATCGGCTCCCCAACAGTGCATTATTTCTCTAAAAAAGGATGAAAATGCTGAAATGTTTGTTTTAAGCTGTCAACTTCATAGGAGGAATGTATACGCCACTGGCTGCAATGCAGGCTCTTTTCTGCTGTTTCTATTACACACTTGCTGTTGCTATGTTTTTATGGACACAAACCAAACTATAGAAACATGCAGTTAATTCCAACAAGGGCAATTCTGTGTTGGTATAAAGGAGACAACTTTTAAAGACGTCTATTTTCTACCCTCCAACTTTAAAACTTATGGCCCACAGCCAACTTCTGAACCCCCAAGTTTAGCTACTTCTGTCCTGGCTGATCTCTCAGGAATACACAGATACCGTTCCTCTTCAGAAAGAAGAGTGAAGCTATTCTCAGTGGAAACTCCTGCCCGTTAACAAATCTGGTTAACATCAAACATCCATGAAAATGTCATACCTCTCCTGACAACAAGAAAGCAAAGCAACAGAGCCGTATGAGGAATGACAAATGAGAGAATTAGTAACGAAGAATGTCTCTGTATAAATAATCAGTTCTTTAGTTGTTCTGGATAGTCAATATATGTCAAATCCAGTGTTTGTCTTTAAAGACTAAGATCTTCAACTGATCTTCTCTGGTATACTTTGGTACACAGCAGAAAAATAATTTTTAGATTCATTTAACAGATGTTCATTTGTGATCCTGGCCACTAACCACAATATTAGAGCAAAGCCCTGATTTATGCTTTCAGGCTCGCTTATTTAAAACACAGTGGTCTTCTGGGTATATTTTTGGACCTTACGTGATTTAAGAAGTCCACAAACCTTGCAAGGACCTGCTTGAGGTCAACAGACATCTCACAATAAAGATCGTCAGTGTAATGTTCACATGAAATTTGAAATATTTAACTTCTAGCTATATTTTTTCACTGTTGACTGATCTTACCTGTAATGTTTTTCTTTACATTTCTGTCTCAGCTTTGAGATTATAGTAAATAGATGCTAAATGTACTGAAACTAGAAGAAACAAGCTCATCTCTGCTGTCTGCTTTAGTTACAGGCTCATTGGTGGAAACTCTCAGTTCACCATCAACCCATCCACAGGACAAATCATCACCAGTGCATTGCTAGACAGGGAAACAAAGGAGAATTATACTTTAGTCGTGGTCTGCAGTGATGCTGGATCCCCGGAGCCTCTTTCCAGTTCCACCAGTGTGCTCGTCACTGTGACTGATGTCAATGACAATCCACCAAGATTTCAACATCACCCATATGTCACACACATCCCGTCTCCTACTCCTCCAGGTAACCAAACCAACTCTGAGGTCTCATGGATAAATGTACACTATACGTTGGACATTTTCTATAAATATATTTCTGTTATTCTTCTGTATTTCTGATATAGCTTAGTTTGCAAATCTAAAATTCATCTTGTTTTGCCTCATGAAATTGAAGGAACAGTAAATCTCATAAATTAATTCTTTTATCCTAAACCAGTTGTGCTTAAGATTTTATAATTGCCACATCTTTCCTAGGATTATTTCTTAATATTACTTGAATATTGTTAAATTATTAAAATAGATATGACTTTGTAGTCAAAGAGGGCTCTACTCTGAGATATAATTTGTGTAAGATCCCCAAGAAGAGGGACATCATCTCTCTTTTTCATGTCATATCCTAGCACTTGGAACATTATCTGGGAGGCAAGAGGCATTTAACTATTTTTGTTGGTGGAAAAATAAATATTTACTTCCATGCTTCATAGATAGATTTTCAAAAATGTTTCGTGAATGAATACTTCTAATTAGTTATTATTATTAATATTATTAAATTTCAGTTTTTATGGATGGAAGTTTTTTTGTTAGTAAGTTTATGGAGCCATTAATGAACCACTTTCATATCGACACCATGCTTTTATCTTTCTGCATTTAAATTGAATTTGGTTTCATTTGCTTGTTTGCAAAGACTCATATTCTCTTAAGAACTGCACAAATCATCTGCCATTTGTAATCTTTTTTTTTGAAAAATTCACCTTTTTTTTTAAAGATTGGCACTTGAGCTAACATCTATTGCCAGTCTTCTCTTTTTCTTTTTCTTCTTCTCCCCAAAGCCCCCCAGTACATAGTTGTATACTCTAGTTGTATATCCCTCTAGTTGTGCTGTGTGGGACGCAGCCTCAGCATGGCCTGACAAGGGGTGCCATGTCCGTGCCCAGGATCCAAACCGGTGAAACCTTGGACCGCTGAAGCGGAGTGCATGAACTTAACCACTCGGCTACAGGGCCGGCCCCCATTTTTAACCTTTGAGATAAGTTTTCAAACAAGAAAATATACAAATATAGGCCATAATTAATTTAATCTTCCTTGCTTCAAAATATTTTTAATCAGAAGAAAAAATAAACGGATCCAGGATTCATCCTCTCACTGACTTTTCATCTTCTATTCACTTGAGAATGTCTAATTGATACCAATTGAAAGTATAAAATTCTTAAATTTTGGTGCCAATTTTGTTTCAAAAGGAAATGTTAATATCAAAGTCATAAATCCCTGATGAAGGCCTTTAGCTGAAATGATGCTGGCGGGCAGGAGTCTAATTACATCCAATGTGTGCAGATGCAATATAGCATCTCCTATATCAAGTGAGCAATGCCTCAGCATCTTTTCCTCATTAGACTTATTAAAATTAATCAGAATCCTTGGCCTTTTTTTTTTTTTAATAAAGACTTTTCGCTTTTGTCACAAACTCTTCTGTAGGGGTAGGCGTGAAGGTTTGGAAAGGTTTGTGATTGAGTATATCCAAAACATGTCCTTATGGCAGCTTTTCTGCATATTTCTACTACAGTCTGTTCCTTGGCACTCATCCCAGGTGCTATCTTTTGGAATCCAAATTGCGTCCATTCTTCCTCAGTATTTATTTCTTATCATTTTGTAATTGTTCTAATTGATTTATAGATTTATATGTCTATATGTATGTATATGCTTTATCTCCATGTGATAATAGTTCACAGATAAAATATTTGGTTATGAAACAGTGGGTATAAGGAATCAACAACAATTCTTTAAACATATTATTTTTGGTTTTGTGATTACATATATGGTAATTCAAAGATGTTTTTAGAATAATAGAGAAATTATCTTTTTTCGTTGGGCAGAAGCATAGCTCTTAGCAGAGCTCACGTATTATCATGTTTGTTGGAAGCTGTTAGTAGATTTTTCTCCCAGGAACTGTAATTCAGAATGATTAACCATTACTCTTCCCTGTGCTTCTCTCAAAGGCACACTGAAAAATATTACATCCAGTAGACTGTGTGGGTTTTAGTTAGACAATGGCGGATCAGTCCCTGAAGTCTATCATTAAGTAGATTTGACTTGGGAACCTCAAAGTTAGTATAGGAGAAGCTGTTCTTCCCCAGTAATCATGAGAAAGTAAAGTTATAATAGGTAGCAATATGGTGTTTTATATACATTAACCAAATGTTTTATTCGGGTTCTGTGTGATTATAACTGCACACTCCCTCTTTTATAGGTTCCTTCGTCTTTGCGGTTACCGTCACAGATGCTGATATTGGACCCAATTCTGAACTGCATTATTCTCTTTCGGGTAGACACTCTGAAAAATTTCACATTGACCCACTGAGAGGAGCTATAATGGCAGCTGGACCACTAAACGGAGCTTCAGAAGTGACATTTTCTGTGCATGTAAAAGACGGTGGCTCATTTCCAAAGACAGATTCCACAACAGTGACGGTTAGATTTGTGAACAAGGCAGATTTCCCTAAAGTCAGAGCCAAAGAACAAACTTTCATGTTTCCTGAAAACCAACCAGTAGGCACTCTTGTCACCACCATTACAGGATCCTCTTTGAGAGGAGAACCTTTGTCCTATTATATCGCAAGTGGGAATCTTGGCAATACATTCCAAATCGATCAGTTAACAGGGCAGGTGTCCGTTAGTCAACCTCTGGATTTTGAAAAGATTCAAAAATATGTTGTATGGATAGAGGCCAGAGATGGAGGCTTCCCTCCTTTCTCCTCTTATGAGAAACTTGACATAACAGTATTAGATGTTAATGATAATTCCCCAATTTTTAAGGAAGATCCATTTGTATCTGAAATTTTGGAAAACCTTTCTCCTCGAAAAATACTTACTGTTTTGGCAATGGACAAGGACAGCGGACCCAATGGACAGTTAGATTATGAAATAGTTAATGGCAACAAAGAACATAGTTTCAGTATCAATCATGCCACTGGTGAAATTAGAAGCATTCGACCTTTAGACAGGGAAAAAATATCTCAATATGTGCTCACCATAAAGTCCTCAGACAAAGGCTCCCCTTCTCAGAGTACCTCAGTAAAAGTCATCATCAACATTTTAGATGAAAATGATAACGCTCCTAGGTTTTCTCAAATATTTAGTGCCCATGTTCTTGAAAATTCCCCATTAGGATACACAGTTACACGTGTTACAACTTCTGATGAAGACATTGGTATAAATGCAATTAGTAGATATTCTGTAATGGACACAAGTCTTCCATTTACAATTAATCCCAGCACAGGTGATATTGTCATTAGTAGACCTTTAAATAGAGAAGATACGGACCGTTACAGAATTCGAGTTTCTGCACATGATTCTGGATGGACCGTAAGTACAGATGTCACAATATTTGTGACAGATGTCAATGACAATGCTCCAAGATTTAGCAGACCCTCCTATTATTTAGATTGCCCTGAACTTACTGAAATTGGCTCCAAAGTCACTCAGGTATCTGCCTCAGACCCTGACGAGGGGTCAAATGGACAAGTATTTTATTTTATAAAATCTCAGTCAGAGTATTTCAGGATTAATGCCACTACAGGAGAGATTTTCAATAAACAGGTCTTAAAATACCAAAACGTCAGTGGCTTCAGTAATGTAAACATCAACAGACACAGTTTTATAGTGACATCTTCAGATAGAGGTAATCCTTCCTTACTTAGTGAGACAACAGTTACTATCAACACGGTGGACAGTAATGACAATGCACCTCAATTTCTTGAAATGAAGTATTTTACTCCAGTCACCAAAAATGTTAAAGTTGGTACAAAGTTAATCAAAGTTACTGCAGTAGATGATAAAGATTTTGGACTGAATTCTGAAGTAGAGTATTTCATTTCTAGTGAAAATCATTTGGGAAAATTTAAGTTGGACAATAATACAGGGTGGATTTCAGTAGCATCTTCCCTAATTTCTGACTTGAATCAAAACTTTTTGATCACTGTCACCGCAAAGGATAAAGGAAACCCTCCACTTTCATCCCAAGCAACTGTTCAAATAATTGTCACTGAGGAAAACTACCATACACCTGAATTCTCTCAAAGCCACATGAGTGCAACCATCCCTGAAAGCCATAGCATTGGGGCCACTGTCAGAACTGTTTCTGCAAGAGACAGAGACGCAGCTATGAATGGCTTGATTAGGTACAGCATTTCTTCAGGAAATGAAGAGGGCATTTTTGCAATCAATTCCTCCACAGGTGTATTAACACTAGCCAAAGCTCTTGATTATGAGCTATGCCAGAAACACGAAATGACTATTAGTGCTACAGATGGAGGATGGGTTGCAAGAACTGGTTATTGCAGTGTGACTGTAAATGTGGTTGATGTGAATGACAATTCTCCAGTATTCCTCCCTGATGAATATTTCCCTACTGTTTTGGAAAATGCCCCAAGTGGGACAACAGTTATTCACCTAAATGCAACAGATGCTGACTCTGGAACCAATGCTGTGATTGCATATACCATCCAGTCATCTGACAGTGACCTCTTTGTCATTGACCCCAACACAGGAGTCATCACCACTCAAGGCTTCTTGGATTTTGAAACCAAGCAGAGCTACCATCTTACTGTGAAAGCCTTCAATGTCCCCGACGAAGAAAGGTGCAGTTTTGCCAATGTTAATATACAATTAAGAGGGACAAATGAATATGTGCCTCGTTTTGTTTCCAAACTTTACTATTTTGAAATCTCAGAAGCAGCTCCTAAAGGTACTGTTGTTGGAGAAGTGTTTGCCAGCGACCGTGATTTGGGCACTGATGGGGAGGTACACTATTTGATTTTTGGTAACAGTAGAAAGAAAGGTTTCCAGATCAATAAGAAGACTGGACAAATTTATGTTTCCGGACTTCTTGATAGAGAAAAAGAAGAAAGAGTATCTTTGAAGGTATTGGCTAAGAATTTTGGCAGCATTAGGGGTGCAGACATAGATGAAGTCACTGTAAATGTCACCGTGCTTGATGCCAATGACCCACCTGTTTTTAGTCTAAACATCTACAGCGTTCAGATCAGTGAAGGGGTCCCAACAGGAACTCATGTGACCTTTGTCAGCGCCTTTGACTCAGATTCTGTCCCCAGCTGGAGCAGGTTTTCTTACTTCATTGGATCAGGGAATGAAAATGGTGCTTTTTCCATTAATCCACAGACAGGACAGATCACCGTTACTGCAGAATTAGATCGAGAAACCCTACCCATCTATAATCTCACTGTTCTGGCTGTTGATTCGGGGACCCCCTCAGCTACAGGAAGTGCCTCCTTATTGGTCACCCTGGAAGATATAAATGATAATGGGCCGATGTTAACCATCAGTGAAGGAGAAGTTATGGAAAACAAACGCCCAGGAACTCTGGTGATGACCCTTCAGTCCACTGATCCCGATCTCCCTCCCAACCAAGGCCCCTTTACCTATTACCTGCTGAGCACTGGTCCTGCCACCAATTATTTTAGTCTGAACACTGCTGGAGTTCTGAGCACAACCAGGGAGATTGACAGAGAGCAGATTGCAGACTTCTATCTGTCTGTGGTTACAAGAGATTCTGGTGTTCCTCAAATGTCTTCCACAGGAACCGTGCATATCACAGTTATAGACCAAAATGACAATCCTTCGCAGTCTCGGACGGTGGAGGTATTTGTTAATTATTATGGCAATTTGTTTCCTGGTGGGATTTTAGGCTCTGTGAAGCCACAAGATCCAGATGTGTTAGACACCTTCCACTGCTCCCTTACTTCAGGAGTTACAAGCCTCTTCAGTATTCCAAGGGGCACTTGTGATCTGAATTCCCAGCCCAGGTCCACTGATGGCACATTTGATCTGACTGTTCTTAGCAATGATGGAGTTCACAGCACAGTCACAAGCAATATCCGAGTTTTCTTTGCTGGATTTTCCAACACCACAGTGGATAACAGCATCCTCCTTCGTCTCGGTGTACCAACAGTAAAGGACTTCTTGACTAACCACTACCTTCATTTCTTACGCATTGCCAGCTCACAGCTGACAGGCCTAGGGACTGCTGTGCAACTCTATGGTGCATATGAAGAGAACAATAGAACGTTTCTTTTGGCAGCTGTGAAGCGAAGCAATAATCAGTATGTGAATCCTAGTGGTGTAGCCACTTTCTTTGAAAGCATCAAAGAGATCCTTCTCCGGCAGAGTGGAGTAAAGGTAGAATCTGTGGATCATGACTCATGTGTTCATGGTCCATGTCAGAATGGAGGGAGTTGTATAAGAAGACTGGCTGTGAGCTCCACATTAAAAAGCCACGAGAGTCTTCCAGTCATCATTGTGGCAAATGAACCTTTGCAGCCTTTCTTATGCAAGTGTCTGCCAGGTTATGCTGGTAGCTGGTGTGAAATAGATATAGATGAATGCCTTCCATCCCCTTGCCACAATGGTGGGACCTGTCACAATTTAGTGGGAGGATTTTCGTGCAGCTGCCCAGATGGCTTCACTGGCAGGGCCTGTGAAAGAGATATCAATGAGTGCCTGCCTAGTCCTTGCAAGAATGGTGCCATCTGCCAGAATTTTCCAGGAAGCTTCAACTGTGTTTGCAAAACTGGATACACAGGTATGACAATCTTTGACTTTTTTCACTAAGACTTTAGCCCTGTCAAGTATAAAAGAAAGATTTGAATTTTGTCATTTTAAAATAATTCTCCATAAAAATGGGCATAATCGTAGCAAAAGCTTTAAGTGTTTGCTATTGGCCGAGCACTGTTCTAAGCACTTTATCTGTATTTATTTTACTGACTTCTCACAAGAAACCTGTGTGGTAGGGATAATTAATAAAGAAGATTAAATCGCTTGCGTTCAGCACGGCACAGAAAGTGATCTGGGTTTTGACTCCAAGCTTGACTCTAGAGCCTCTGCTCTTTATGTGCGTGTCACACTCCATCGTGCTTTGATTTGTACTTGCTAGAGAGTATCATGGTGAGTCCTGTATCTTCTAAGAATGTTTTGTCCATTATTCTGCTTGATCCTCACAAAAAGCCTATGAGGTGATGTACTGGGCTGAGACTGGTCAGAAACTGAAATTACTTTAGGACTTTAAAGTAGGAAGGTATTTAATACAAGGAAATAGCTTACAAAATCTTCAAACTGGCTAAGAGTGAGGGTCAGGAAAATTCACCAACGACCTCAGCAATAAGGACACCGCAGGTATTGGAAGGAATCACAGCTGATCCTCTTGCTCACTTGCAGCACTGTGTTGAGTGACTCCCAGGAGAATGACCCCTGCTTTGCTTCCACCCTTCAAATATCGTTCAACTCTTGCTCACTGGCAGCATCTAAACTGCAGCTCTGCTGGAAGGGAGTCTGGAAAAGGTAGTTTTCCAACTTCCAGCTCCTACAATACAGAAGGATAGGAATGGTACTGAGTGGCAATATTAATATCTAGCATAGAAAGATACTATTATTACTCCTATTATATGTTGTAGGAAACTGATCCTACACTCTGGTAACTCTAGGTCCAGAGTTGCCAAAGACTAGATTGTAGCCAATTTCTGTAAGGCAAGTTATTTGAAGTTATGTATTAATTTTTTATTCTGACTCTCAGAGCTCACATCAGTTCTATTTGCATAATTAGAGATAATCCAACTGATCAGGAATGATATAAACATACATAAAATTGAACGATTAACATGAATCTTACATTTATTGAAGTCATGGAATGCATTGTTTCAAATTCTAAATGCATAGCCCATCCAAGAAAACCAGCAGATAATTAAAGTCAGATAGTTATATGTCTTTTGTTTTGCAGGAAACAGTATAGCAAAAAACCTGGTGACAAATTGTTAATCCACACACTAAATTAGGAACATATTGTTTGAATATCAGTATCTGTTTAATGTCCTTTGTGAAGGGAATCCCTGAAAGATCATTCTGAGTTACTCTTTCTAACTAGCCTTTACCTGGTAACCTGACTCAGGAAGATGGAGCTAATGTGCAAAAACACCTTCAAGAGCTAATCAGAGCTGATAAACTGTAAGACAAAATTCATACATAAGCATATGTATATCGCACAGAATAAATTTTTTAAAATACTCATTCTAGCTAGATTTTACTTCTGTTAACATTAAGTACAGTGCCTTAGCAAAGCCTTCTTCAAGGCCTGTATATATGCAAATATTTTTTGGATCATCAGAATTATTTTTAAACACCTTTATTTTCATGCACTGTTTACTTTATTTGTGGACTTTCACCTGTATTTTTTCAAAGATTTTTAAAGTCTGTGACATTACAAATTAGAGCTGTGAGATTTTCTGAACTTTCTACTTCAAATGGTCCTCAGCCACTACCCCTCATCACACACACACACACACACACACTGCATATTTCATGTGAAGTTAGAAATTGTGTTAAAGATTGTCACAGTGAGTGACTAATGAATTGATGGAAACCAAGAGACTTTATCCTAAAAATCTCACAGGAAGTGATTAAGTATTAGCTAAACAGGGATTCTGTGTGGAAAACACCCTGGAAGGATGCAAGAATGGAAATGAAAATTATGTAACAACTACAAGAAGAAGATATGAAAGGATAGAGTTATTATCGTATTGCCACCAGTTTATTCTGATTTTTAATTTTTTTAAAAAAAGTTATTTTCAAGGTTGTGACCATAGGGTCACCTAATAAATACGGAATAATTATATTTTTAAATAAATGTATGATTTAGAGGGAATGAATTTATTTGTATAAATATGTTGCTGATCTTTTGTTCTTAGTCACTAGAAAAAGAACAAAAGAAAATTGAGAAACATAATGAGACTTCATATTCAGTTATAATCACTTCATATTCCATTTTTAAGGATGGTTTCCTGTAAGTTAATTTTTATATCACTAAATGGATCTTTGATTAGCTGTAATACAAGGTATTAGAAAAGATGAATAAACTTTAATGTAGTATAGGACATGTGAAAAACTAATTTCTAGATTTTCACGAAGTTTAATAATAGAAAAAATTATATCAGTTGTCAATATGCCTCAGCAAACCAAAAGAAAATATCTTTCATATTAGTCATGCCTCAGAAGTTCAGGCTCCTGGAGGAAATCAGCAGCTTAATAGCTATAAATCCAGTATTTCTTTCCTTATACAAATGAAAGTATCTTGCATTTCATAGAACACTAATTAGGAAGCACAATTATAGTCAGTAACCACTTAGCATTTGTCTTCTTGCTCCGGGTTTCACTGTTTGCAGCACGTCCTTGTGTTACGTCCTTCCTAGGAACGGCTGGTGGCATAAAATTCAGCATGTGGATAGAGCTTATTTCTAAATCTGGGTCTCGCATAATAGAATTAGTTCATCGCCCTTTAACCTTTCCATTTACTTTCACACATCTGGATGCATTTTAGGTATGGTATTTGGAGTAATGCCGGGGTTTATTACCATATGGAGAGGTTTTCCTATGCTCTCAAGTCCTGTTATTTGAGAGGAGGATGAGATTTGTCCATTCATCACTTTTATGTCATTTGACAGTATAAATAGGAATTTTTTCCCAGACATATAAAATTATACACAGGTTGTGCATGGTAATTTTACTGAGGAACTTGGCCAACACTTGCTTTCACGAAGCTGGAAGTGGTAACTAAGAGTCATTCTTTTACAATCACAGCAGTCGCAGTCGTATATTAACGCTCTCAATGATCATGTGATCAGGAAACTAGAATACAAACAGAAGTTAGGGAATAGATATGAAATGAAATTTTCTGTGAGATACAGAAAAGTGACTCATAGAAGAGAGGATAATTCAATTCTTGTTTTGATTTTATTTCCAAGAGTGGAATTAGACAGTTTACATTAAAATATAATTTACAACTTATTAAAGCATTAATAGCAGGCTTCTAGTAGCTTAAATGCTTCTTATTTCCGCATAAAATAAGCACGTATTTGTAAGCTTGCCATGGATGTTACGAATATCATTATACATAATCATCTGTAGTCTCATTGAGATTGTATTTGTGTGTGTTTTAAAATACAAAACAGTTTTTTTACTTTTCCTTTTCTTACTGGCAGCCCTTGTTTAAACATATTTTTGCTTTGTTTTGATGTAAAAAAACATAATACTATTTGATCAGGATATTTAGATGAGCTGTCTTCACAGAGCTTTTCACAAAAATAGGAAACATTTACTTGGTGTGCAAAAAGCAGCTACTTTCTGCCAAAATAATAAAAGGCTTATAAACGTAAATATTCAGAATAAAGAGCATACATGTATTATAGAATTATATTTGTTAATAAAGTCATCAATTTAGATATAAAATGGACTTTGATAGTTACACATAGTCTCCCTCTCCTCTGTGTATAAATACAAGAGATGTGAAAATCATACTTGTGGTGATCTAATATATATTTGAGCTAAGATATTAAATTGATGCCTACATGAACTATAGGATATCAGAAATCGTCATATCCTCATGGGGTGGCCAAATTTAACAGGTGGGAATAAATGTAGCTCAACTCCATATAATCTAACATTAAAATGTGCTATTGGAAGGTGTGAAACTTGAGTTTATATCCTTGTTGAAAAGACCATAGGTGATCACAACAGATTCAACTGATGTTCAACACTTCATCACAGCGTCTGCCTGTGAACACGAAAATATATGCTAAATTTCTCCTGTAAGTTTAAACTATAATCTTGGCAAGTCTGTGGATACCCTGGCCTCCTATTATTCATTCATTGTCATCTTCAGCAATTCCCATTCTCCATGTGCTAAGAGCTTGCACTTCCTGAAGCACGTCTCCTATATGTGATAAATAACGTATGCCAACACAAGTAATTGATGGATGTCAAAGCAATGAGATCAGTTTATTCTTCTAAACAGCTGCTATGACAGTTAACATGTCTTAATAGAAAAAGGCTCCTTGAGTTCAAGAGATGTGGCTGCTTTTCTTTGTGCAAGCCCGATCAGTGTGCTGCCAGGCCTCAAGGCACTGACAAGTATTGTTAATTGACTTGCAGCATTAATGAAGTTAATGATCCAAGATTTTGTTTCACGGTGCTCCAACACATCAAATTTTCTTTTATCAGAAACATGTTAGAGCAATTCAAACTACTGCATTCTCTGATAATTATTATGCCAGGAACATTAGAAAGTAGATAGATGTGTGAAGAAAAACACAGAATTTGTTGCTGACTTCTAATTGGGTAAGAGCGCAAACTTTCCAAACCTGAGAAATATGTATTTAAAGGCTGTCTTTTGATTCTAAGTAAAATTATGACATCTTTCCCTCACATGAAAGAAAAAAAGTTCTTTTAATAATAGTTCAAATTGCAATATTGAGTTTTCAAACTGTATCTTTGAATCTAGTATGCCAACCTCTTTGAAATTCACTAATTGTAAATCAAACTTACTCATAAAATGGAGCACTCAAACTAAACTTTTGAATGGTAAATAATTTACATACTCTAACATCAACAAATAAGACTATTTTTCCCAAATTCAAAAATAAATTCATTTACTTAACCCCTAGCAAAGTCATTTCTTACATTTTTTGGTAAGTATCTACTAAGGGAAAATAACATAAAACTCTGGTCTAAATTGAAATGTTAAATGAAAAGCTGTTTTTTTTCCTTTACAAATGTCTATTTATATTGTATACTCAACGAATCAGATTCCATTGAGAATTTATTTTAACTTTTAAAAGAAATTCATTCTCAAACTATTATTTTCTTAGTTTGTAGATTCTTCTGCCATTTCTGTAGTTGCTATATGTTTATATTTTTCTTGGAGAGCACATATGTCCAAATATTTGAGTAAGTGTACATGACACTACTCCCTAAATTGGCTAGCCATTGTTTCCCATTTCCAGTCTTCAAGAAGTGCAGTTCATAATTTTGTAACCCACTACCATTTTCACAATATATTTCACAGTATTCGGACCACATCTATAAAGTATATTAATCTATGTACTTAATACATGCTACTTTAAACACAATCCTAAAAGAAACTTTCAAAAAAAAAAAATGAAACCTTAGTCCAATAGTGCATGTGAAAATTAAGTGTGCTCTCACAGTGGAAAAAAATGGAAGGAGTGGGATGTGACTTTCCTGACGGCAAATAAATTATCACAAGTATACCCAAAAGGTTTTATTTATTCTTTATTGGGTAATACTGATATTGTATTAAGATATTGTATTGTATTGTATTAATCCACTTCTCTGGAATGATCTGTCACAAATTCAGCTGGAAAACACCATAGGAGAGAGTTTTCCATGGCCTGGCATCTCTTTGGTGTGATGTTTTGTATAGGCTTATAAGAAAGTTGTCCTGCCTGTTTCTTGAATGCAACACTTTGCTACACAAACCCTAATTTCTGTGCCTCCAGACCGGTAACTTGTTTATTTTCATTATTTACCCTTAGAATCAAAAGGTACTCTGAAATTGTTAGTGTTTTGCCTTGTAAGGAGGTTCCCAATTTTATTTAGAAAGGAAAACGTGTTATTTTTCTGACCGTATGATGTAGAGGAACGTGTTTAGTTAGCAGTGTCATGAGATCTGACTCACGCTTATAATTTCAAACCAGAACAATTGTGGCTACATAATCAAACCAGAAAAACAGAACTAAATTAAACAAAAACTTTGACTATGTTTTAAGCATGATAATTATGATGAAATGAATTATCTGCGCTCAACATTAAGTCTAGTTGTGCATATAAAACTTACTTGTTTTCATGAGACATTTAATAAAGGCATTAGTGCAATCATGGTGGAAAGTAGAAAATAGCTTTAGAGAAATAAACTCTAAGTAAATAATTAAACCCTCCTGTCAATGAATGGAAATTAACTAAGAACTCTGTAACATCTCATTTCTCAGAATAGGAAAACTAGAAACTACTCTAACAAATGTGTGAAATGATTGCAGTAATTTAAAGTTGTAGAACAGTGGCATTAGAGCACATTTAAGTTTATATAAAAGAAAAATATACCTCCACCACCACGACAAAGAAAACCAAATGGGACTAGCCTTATACTCCAAATTTGGTCGGCCAAGTGATTATTCTGTCATAGCTTTGTGAACCCTAGATATGGGAGCAGACCTACATTGGTCTGTGCTATGGTTTTACAATTTCTTAGACAAGATACTCGCCTCCAAGGGCCTCTTCTCCTTCGTCTGTGAAATGTAAATGTTTCCTGTTGCGTGGCTTAATTCCCCCTGCTAAAATGGAAGTACAATGGCAAGATACTTATCTGCTTTTTTCACTGCCATAGCCCCATTTCTAGCAGGCCTGACCCATAATAGGCACTCAATTGTTAATTGTTGGTTGAACTTAACAAGATGATCTATGAAAAATGTCTTTCTAAATTAACAAATATGCTGGTTAGGTATTATTGTTTTAGAAAAAGACAAAGTATATGTAATCTGTAGCCGAGAGTAAATCTTAAGTATTTCAAAATATATTTGATTTATTTTCTTATTTTTGATTCTACTTTACAACAGATGTGTATAAGGAATATTTCTTGAGAGTGAAAGGATCGTAGTTTGACAAATAAGCTAAATGAGATTGATTCTTACCTTTGAAAGATCTGAGTCAAGGACATCTCTACAGTGAAAATTATATGTAAAAGTTTCAAATCTCCAGTTATAAAATGTGAAAAATGAAGCGACATTGGCAAGAGGAAATAAATTCAGTGAAAACATTTAAATATGTTCACCATTTGTGATCTCCCTGAAAACAGGGGTTCCTTCCAAGATGATTATGTAAATTATTTTCTAAATATTATAATGCACATCTTTACAATAGGAAAACTAAGTAAGATTTTGAATGCCGAGATATTCCAATTTCCTCATGTCAAGTAAAATATTCTTATATTTCTTTTCTCCAAGATATCTCTCAGAATAGATTTTGGGCATGATTATGCAGTAATGGTATTAATATATTTGTATGTAAGATTTTTCTTTAATCAGTTTGATGCTTTTTAGGGAAAATGTGTGAATCTTCAGTCAATTACTGTGAATGCAATCCCTGCTTTAATGGCGGTTCCTGCCAAAGTGGAGTGGAGTCATACTATTGTCATTGTCCATTTGGTGAGTATAGCTCAGTTCTTGATATAAAATATCCATCTGTTTGGCACACGGTTTAGCAATTTTGTTTTATTGTGGACATGGTGATTAAGAAAACGTTAGTTGTTTTACACAGGAGGTTTTAGCAAAATAAAAAAGTTTAATATTTTTCAAAGGTAATTATGGAAATCCCATTGAATATATTGCTTTGATCATTACTGGAAAAATAATCAACTTAACATAATTGAATTCGATGTTGTCTCCTCAGGACCTTCCCCCTACAATATTTATGAATGCCCTCTTTTTAGCCTAGAACCTATCAAAATAAAAGTCCTTTAGCACGATTTGACACCCCTCTCTATTTCAAATCTTTAAGAATAATTAGTCAAAGTGTTTTTTGTTTTGTTTTGCTTTTACTTTTTATTTTTGTTTTTACATTAATTCAACCACTTCTGTTAAAAGGATTTAATAACCAGAGATGCAATTTTCATGATAAACTTTTTGTACATAACTAACTAATCAAAATTGAGACTAATGTATTCTTTGGAGGGAGAAAGTTGTCAGAATTTTTTTTACACATACATATTTATTCATCATGGTGGAATGAACTAGAAGATTCCTTCCAGGTCTCACCCAAATGTCATCCAGCATTGGGACAGCCAAGGATTATGAGAACAGCTTTGGAGGAAGCTTTCATTTTAACTTCGTTTGTTTCTTAGGTTTGTGATTATTCCATTTATTTAAAGGCTGCTTTACCCCACGGTATAGTATTCATCTCCAGATGTCCTTCAGTAGTGACACCCTGTCCCTCTCTATTAGAGAGGAGATGGATGTTTTTCTCATTTTTCCTCGTCCGTATTACTATGCTATATGGAGCCTGAAAAGTGAGTCTCAATGTATAATGAAGAATAGAACTTGAAAGAATGTGAGGTTTCTAGTAACCGGTAAAGTGTACTGTTCATTCATTTTCAAATAATACTGTGACTCTCTCTAGTTTTGGGTTTGTAAAGCACATCAGTAGAATGAAAAGAAAAGCAGAATATAAAAATATCTAATCGTGAGCCATGCATTTTAGCAATGGTTCTGAAACCTAAAAGTTGAGGCCTTTGTCTAAAGTCAAAAAATGTAAACAAAACAAAACTACCCCAAGATGATATAGTGACTAAAACTAATTTTGTTTTCAGTCCAGTATGATGTTTGGAGTACCCTGCCTTTTAAAAATTTCTTTGGGATTCTCACCAACAATGCCCATGAAGCAATGAAAAGTAGATAAAGATCAAAATAACCACAATTTTAGATCTCCTAAAACTTCTTTCTGTGTGATCTTTTATCATCCTAAAGAGTGCTGCTTGCTACAGATAACCACAATCAAGTTTCATGGTTTACTGTTTAACTTGTGCTTTGGAATGAAAGATAAGGAGATTGGAGTAGAAAGTGGAAAAATGATTTTTCAAGTGATTGAATAAAGGTTTTACATTCCTAGAGATTCCTTTGCATTCTAATTGCAAATATGAAGATTTAAGATAATTAATACCAAATAAAAACAAATTGTTGCTGCAGCGTAGCTGATATAACAGTCACACCTACTGGGTGAAGTGTTTTGGGGTCCAAGTGTACCTTCCCTTCACCCTTCCAGAGATCTCCAGGGAAACAAGATTAGAAAAACCATTTAAATTAAAGAGACAGATCACATGTAGTTGGCAGTGCAAATTTCTCCCCCCATTCCTTCTAGTGGCAAAGACAAAAAACGTTATATAAACTTAGACATTGTCAGTTGACAACACAAGATTTATAAAAGAAAACAGAGCAAAAGAATCTTGAAACAACAATACATGATTTGAGACCAAAGACATAGAATTAAAAGGAAAAAGTATTTTTCTTTTCAAATTGAATGTGGGTGAAACATACAAATAAAAATGGCGGATGGAATGCCTCAAACAAATAGTTGGAGATAGTTACACATGCGTCCTATAAAGCAACATCTTAACTATAATTTTGAAGTTGGAAAAAAACTTTTGCGCTGTTTACTTTCTCATCAGTGAAAGATTTGTTGTTTGGATTTTAAAAAATTTTTTAGATTTTTAGATTTTTTTCTTTTAGATTATATTTTAGAAAAATCAAAGTGCCTAAGACTTCATAAAAAGAGCTTATATAATTATAACTTCATATATATGTACATAGATACATACAGACACACATGATATCCTTAATTAGAGCAATTTTAATAGTTTATCTTGACCTTTATGTAGATTTATTTCATGGCATTCCATTTGGAAGGAAGTTTTAAAATCCTCATTAAATTTTATTATATTTCAAAGACAAAACCTACCTTTCTCTGGAAACAACAACAGAACTCCTTCAGAAGAAAAAATATTTCATAAATATTTTCATGTTTGAAGTAACAGTAGTAATTTAAATAAAAATGCAGAACCTTTTTCCACTATCTATATACTTTCTATATATATTCAATTTTTAAATACATGTTTTTATTTTTATCAAAACTTAATCAGAAGAGACTTGAGAGAACACATAATACAAATTTTTCTTCAATAATCTATTTCATTTGTATGCTTTATCTTTTATTTTTCTTTAACTTTGGCTACTCTTTCTGCATACATAAGAAGGTATATATAGTATATAAATATATATTTAACATAAATAAATTAAAAATTTTTATTGCATGTAAATATAAATTATACAAAAATATAAGTATTATATGATAGATATAATATATTTGATATATTATATATAAATAAATGTATGCCATATATAACATATATGATATATATAATTTATATGATTCCTCTAATTTCTTTGCTTTTTTTAACTTCAGTTAATGATTAAAAATAAATTATATATACTTTTTACTCATTTATAATAGAATAATATCTCAGCCTTGACAGAAAAGGAAAAGATAAATGACACAATCTTTTATAGCAGCTTCAAGGCCATTTCAATTTAAAGAACATTTAGATACATAAAATGTGTTGAAGTCAGAACAACTAGACAATCGGTAGATCTGGCCTCAAATTTTGGCTCTGTCTCCCATAGTTCTGTGACCTGGGGCAAGTTTTTAGTATTCTGTAAAGTGATGGTGTTGGTTCTATCTAGCTGAGCAGTTCCCTGACTCTAAATTTAAGGCATTTACAAGAAATGTGCAGCCAAAATTAAGGAATGAAACCTTGCAAGTTAGTAAGAATCATGATGTATTGGCAGGGGTTAATTTTCCAATCATTTGCTCCAGTCTACTAATATTTGTGGGAAAAGAATTTTGGCATAGCCTTGTAACATCAATAAAACTCATTTTTCAAGTTTGAAAAAGAACCAGCACAAACAAGCGGGAATGTTGGGTTTCAGAAAAACAGAAAGCTCTTTCAAAGTAGCCTGCTATAAATCATACCCAAAGAGGGCATAAAACAAGAAAGAGATAAAAACTTAAGACAGTTATTTCCTTCTCTAACAGCAATGATTCCCTTCCTTAATTTTGTAACCCATGAAAATACCATGAGTACAGAGACAGATTTTTTTTAAAGTCAAAACAAAGCCCACCATCCTCAATTGAATTAAAATTGTTTTTAAGAATTACATATTATAAAGAAAATATCTTGGTTGAAAATAACAGCATGTTAAAACTTTAGAAAGATTGACAAGCTAATTTTGAAAGTATTCTAGGAAGGAAATCTCTTCAGGTATACTCCATTCAGTTAATTCTAATTTTGGAAATGGGGCGTACTTAGATATGTTCCCTAATTGGTCACAGAAAAACAATTACATCAGTTTATCATTTCTTATATGCTTTAAAGATCATCAGTTTGTTCTATTTCAATTTAATTTTAGATGGTATTCTTTGGAGAGTAATTTTAAAAATTTGTTAAAAGCCTGACTTAGTATTGTCACTTAAAATATTTTAATCGAAGTCATTTAATAAAACTTCATTGGAATTTGATGTGTCAGTGTGTCGCTTTTTCCATTTACAGGTGTCTTTGGAAAACATTGCGAGTTGAATAGTTATGGATTTGAGGAGTTATCATACATGGAATTTCCCAGCTTGGATCCCAATAACAACTATATTTACGTCAAATTTGCAACTATTAAAAGTCATGCTTTATTGCTTTACAACTATGACAATCAGACAGGGGACAGGGCTGAGTTTTTGGCCCTTGAAATTGCTGAAGAAAGACTAAGATTCTCTTATAATTTAGGCAGTGGTACATATAAACTCACCACCATGAAGACGGTGTCAGACGGACATTTTCACACTGTGATTGCCCGGAGAGCAGGAATGGTAAGACACTTCATTCCACATTAAACTTTGTTTTATTATATATGCAGTCAATCAGGCCTTCAAATTAAAGCCTGAATTGGCTGCAAAATGTATTAAATTATGTTTATTCCTTATTCCTTATTTAACCAATTTTGTTCTGAACTACAGTGGCAAATAGGTAATATTTTCTTTTGTTCGTGACAACTATGCTTATCTCAAAAGAATACTTGCCTCAAAAACAATAAAAAGAGCAAAGTAAAGAAATATCCTAGTGCATAACCATTCTATTTTATACATTTCCTATATATTTTTAAGGCTATGTCAGAACTGTACTTAAAATGGCTACTTTTCTTTTCAAGTATCTGTGCCCTAACTGAAGAAAGAATTTAAAAATAAGAAGGGAAAACTTTTCTGCAAATAAATTACTGATAAAAGATGATACTTAACACATATTTCAATATAGTAGTCAGTAATCCTTATCACACCAGGACCTCAGTATACTGTCATTGTGAGGTCTATGACATGAGCTTGTGCTAGGATAAAGTTTTGCTTTTTGACTGTCTAAGGTATTCTCAGAATTATAACTCAGTAACATCCAAGATTTCCATATTATATACCATTTAATTATATGGCTCTCATGTTATAACAAGAATGGTACATATTTATTTAGTACTTGTGTTCATTATACTAGTATTTTTCTTTATAAAGGGAAATGCATGAAACCTTTTCCCTGTTAACATTTGAAATCATTGGACTTAAAGTAATAGAGTGGAAGGGCTTCTTTATTTATTCATTCATTTATCTTCTCAACTCTCTCTCCGTGGTTCCTCTCATCTTCAACAACTATCAAGGACTTTTGAAAAAGTAAATGCTAACAAAAGCTATTTCAAAAAATGTTTGGACTTTAATGTCAACCTTTTTAAATCATAACTGCTGTTATGATTTGTTTTTTAAAGATTAGCACCTGAGCTAACAACCATTGACAATCTTTTTTTTTTTTTCTGCTTTTTTCTCCCCGAATCCCCCCAGTATATAGTTGTATATTTTACTTGTGAGTCCTTCTAGTTATGGCATGTGGGACACCGCCTCAATGTGGCCTGACAAGCGGTACCATGTCTATGCCCAGGATCTGAACCAGTGAAACCCTGGGCCGCTGAAGCAGAGCACACGAACTTAACCACTCGGTCATGGGGCCGGCCCCTGCTGTTATGATTTAAAATTTAAGATTTAAGATTTATGATTTAAGATTTCTGTTTCATCCTACGAGAGGAATGGAATTGGTTAGAGTATTAAATCATGTGTTAAAAGAAAAATTAGCCAAAAGAACAAAATTAATGCTCTGAAATCATTTTTTTAAATGAAGAAACCTGGGCTCTAAATGACTGTAGATTTGTTTCTCTGAGCTCTATGTCAATCTAGGAAACATACAGAAAATTTGGTGAGTTATATATTTCTGAGACTGATCAAAGGAATTATATATTTGTCTGATGAGAAAATATTTTTGCCACTAAATTTTGGGAATACTTTATATTGTTGGACTACATATGAGCAACTTTCAGAAACAGCATTGAAAATGTTTCTTACCAGTTTTTTCTGTGCTCCATAATTAATTTTAAAAGCAAAATTTTTGTGTCCTCTATAATTATCAGTTACATAAAGGCATAAGACAGAAGCTACATTATAATATTAAATTTTTTCTGACAAATATGGGTAACAGGCAGTCTTTATGAAAGGACAAAATTCTCCGTTTGTTTTCAAGAATACTTTAAATCCATCTTATACAATGACTTTTCTCTCCTCTATGTTAATTTAACACGTTGAAGAAAATTTAAACAACTTTTTAAATACAAACTATTTCCAATTATGAGAAAAAAAAGAATAGCGATTAGCTCTAAAGATGAGCAAATGATTGTAGCACAAGATTACGTTTACCTGCTCAGATCCATTGATGTCACCACATCCGTTGTGTTGCATTCAGGGCCCTACCAGATTATTAGACGTATGTTATTTGAATACAGGTGAGAAAACAGCAAAAGTACTAATGCAAATCTATGAATCATTTTAATTTTACATTGTCTTCCATTTCCTTATGAACTTGGTATTAATATTATGTAACTTTTTTCTGATATATTTAATTTATAAGGTGTTTACTTAATAAAATTACCCCCAACATTCTGAAAATGAGACCTGAACAAGAATAAAATTTAGTTACAATAGTTGTAATGTAGAGCATTTATGTTCTAAAAATGATCTATGAAAAATATTTATTGAAAAGTACTCATTTGGAGCCCTGATTTGATAGCAATTCAAGGTGGCTTTGTTGATTGCGAAGATATTGGGCAGAAAATCAAAATTTGGTCTATAATTGGGGATAATAGCTCCCCATTTCAGTATTACTGCAAAGATTAATATCAATCATACCTAAAGTTTCCTATATTTGATATTAAATAGTGCTTAGTAAATGTTCGTCATCCTGAGTTTCCAACTACATTGCCCCATACAGCCTTTTGAAGTAAACAAAAAGTTTTACTTAATTTCATTAAAGCTTAAATTATGAGTGGTGCCTAAAAAGCTACTCCAACTTCAGTGAATTTTAATAGATTCAGCAAACAAATCTTGGAAATAATAATTTTTCAGCTTAGTAATAGGTTACTGCATTCACTCCTGCCTGAGATTTTTTAAACCAGCATAATACCAAACTAGTGTACTCAGAGGAAAAGCTCTAGGAGAATATGGATTTAGAAAATTCCAATATTTCTGATTATTGATGTACCCACACATATGCAACCTGACGGAATTAGAACAAACACATGGAGTCTTGTCTATATACGTATATCGGGGCTTACATTAGCCATAATAATTTCCTAATAATGACAGGTGACCCTAACGGGGGCTAGTAGGTAGCACCTCAGCCCAATTCTCCAAGCACATGTAAGATAACCATATTGCTAAAACTGTTATGTAGAACGGATGGTTTTATAGGATGACCTCCAAGGTCTCTTTAAAACTCATGAACATTTGATTCTGTCAAATTAGGGCTTGGGAGCAAGAGGAAGAGTGAAGAAAGAGTTACTATGAGGTATGCCAAAAGGAATAGAGAAAAAATTCTTTCAGTTCACTTGTAATATGTGACCACAGTCATCAAGCTTTGAATAATACCAAATGTGGAAAAGTACACCCTGGTCATTAGGACTTCAGTCAGAGGAAAAACATCTCTTTATTTCAGAAAACATCAAAATAAGGCCCCTTACTGGATTTTGAATGTCATTTTCTACAGTTCAAAAGGCTATTGTTGGACACTGGCAAAATCATTAACTTCTCAGCTTTGAATCATTGCAGGATAGAAATATCTCAATTCACAGCAGTACTCGTAGAAAAATTCAAATAAAAGAAGGTACATTTTATGCTGAAGATTAAGTTGCACAAGCTGTTATTCAAATAAGACTTCCCCTCAGATGTTCTTTCTTTGAGTTGTATCATCAAGCTTTTAGAAAATAGGCAAAATGTATTAAATATTAAGATTGACTAAAATATGATACCATTTTCTAAGTTGTTTTCTTTTCTAGTTGAGGCATTCATAAATATCCCTGTGATGCTTTCTAGTTTGTGATAACTTTAAGAATCTCAAGAATGGGTGGCCATTTTACATAGTATACACAGAAAAAATGTGTTAACATTTTGTTTTAGAAATAAATTAAAGGGAAGTGCTTAAATCAAATAGTCAACATAAGCAACATACATTTTATCATGAAAACCTAATAATGCTTTTGAGATTGAATGTCGCTCAATTTTATAGACCACTGGAAAAAAAAGAACTATTGCAAAAGTTAACTAAATGGGGCATGCAAGTCTTGACATAGAATTGGAAGTGTAAATGTTCCCTAAAAATGTTAGTATTTATAATTTCCTTGAGAAGGTGGCAAGAAAAAAATTTACATGGCTCATGAGAGTTTATTGTATGGAGCTTATAATGTTATAATAATTAACTGATAGAAATATTTAAAAATATTCTAGCTAGTAATATTTGATGCATAATAGTTGTAAACTGATCCCATTTATTATTTCTGAAACATGAGGTATTTAAGATATTCTTTTACAAATCTCTTATCTAAGTATATATTTTTATGGACAATCTCTAAAAGTTATATGCAATATTGATAAAAATCGGATATTAAGGAAATTAATCATTCCCACACAAAATGAAAGTGACCTGATTCACGAAGACAGAAAACCTGACACCTTTGCATGTAAGTGAGATATAATGTTCGTCAACTCGCTTAACCTCCTTGTCTTATGTTTCATACATTTACTGTGCTTTTATTAAACTTAACTTCAAATGATAACCATTCTCATAAATGATACTTGCACAGTATTTATGTTTCTGTTACACAAATGGACAAAGTTCAATTAGCCCTGTTCTGTGGCGTTCAAATAATTTAGGTAGAATCCTTTATTGTCTGCATTGGGAGAAAGCTTCCGTCCTCCTGTGCTTCTGGATTTGGGGTTATGTCTCTTCCTATGATTTACTGGCCATGTTCTGAAACACCACACTGTGAATATCATCCTTGTAATTTCACCAACTAAAATCTGCAAAGTTTTGTCCTTTGCAGAATTTTATTGTCGTTTGGGGAACTAAGGAGGGGCATCACAACAGTATCGAGGAGCACAGAATGACATGGATATGCCACAACCTTGGTCTTAAACTGGACCACAGCCATCTCCGTGGCCAGTGCCCAATATAGAGAGCACTGACTTCTGTCATATTCTTGGATCTTGTGACTATGACTCAATGACTGTTTTATTGATCAAAAGGAGTATGCATATGTTCTGCTAAACAGAAGGCTTTTTTCTCAGGGGTGTATGCATTCCATAGGATACAACAACATTTACTGTTAGTTGTGACTTAAACATTAGGGAGCGTTTCTGCTGTATAGAAATATATGATAATACATTCTGATCATACTTAGATTTGCTATAATACGCTATTTATAAATAATGATTTTTATTATATATGAAAAGAGCATCTAATGATTTGTTTACATTATCTCAAATTTTATCTTTAATAGAAGTATTACAATCTTCATAGGTTCCTGTGATAGTATTTACACTGTACTTTCAAAATCTTTTTGTCAATAGTATTGACAGATTATTGGAATAAGACTTGCAAATCAGAAATCAAATGTCTTTTCCTTTGTTAGAATAGCTGTAGAGTAGAAAAAACATGCACAGTCTTAAGATGGTAACCTCAAGAAGCTGTCCAAGACTACTGTCTAATATCCTAAGAGATGTCAAGGGCATTATATTACAGTATAATAAATCAAAATGTTACTGCAGGGGCCGGCCCGGTGGTGCAGTGGTTAAGTTTGCACGTTTTGCTTCTCGGCGGCCTGGGGTTTGCCGGTTTGGATCCCTGGTGTGGACATGGCACCACTTGGCAAGCCATGCTGTGGTAGTCGTCCCACATATAAAGTAGAGGAACATGAGCACGGATGTTAGCTCAGGACCAGTCTTCCTCAGCAAAAAGAGGAGGATTGGCAGCAGATGTTAGCTCAGGGCTAATCTGTCTCAAAAAAAAAAAAAAAAAATGTTATTGCAATTTTGAAATCACATCCACATAAAAACAAGTCCCGTGCACTGTTGGCTGAAATGAACAGTAGGGACAGTAGAACCCAAGGTGAATGTTTCCTTCTCTTGCTTTATAGGCAGCTTCCTTAACTGTGGACTCTTGTTCTGAGAACCAAGAACCAGGATATTGCACTGTCAGTAATGTGGCAGTTTCAGATGACTGGTAAGCAAAATTATTAGTTTGATCCTTATTATTACTTGACATTAAAAAGGAAATTACATATGTAAAAGTAGTTTTCTCATATTAGGTATTACATAAAAGTTTTAAGATATTTTATCCTCCCCAAGGGGATTTTCATGCTGTAAAATAAAAAGTTAATAATTAGTGTACGAAATGTGTAAAAAAGGTGTGAAATGAAGTGGTAGAGATGACGATAAAGCTCGAGAAGGGAAGATGAATGTAGCCTATACTCTTTGAGAAGCTTCCTGAAATAGTTGCATGTGACCTGGGTCCTGCAAGGTTAGGGTAAGGACCACACCCCCCTGTTAAACACATTCTCTGAAAGTTGTATGTGACAATAATTGACAGATATTTTTCAGTAGCACTTCAGGGTGAAACACAGCATCACCTCACCTAAAACATAAGTAATTTTAATAGAAATAGAAAAATAAATAGCGACACATCATCCATTGCATTAATCAACTTATTGGCATCCCTCATCTTCTCGTTAGCAAAGGAAAAGTGAAATCTGACATTAATGTTAAAGTTGCCATTACTGCATTTTATCTTCTTGCTTATAGTATGCTGTCTCTTGCTAACTCAACATTGTTATATACATCTCATTTAACTAACTGAAAGTATCATTTCCATACATTTTACTATTTTTCATACTTTGACAACCTAACCATCCTCTAGGGATCTATTTAGAGGAGATGCATCAATAGGTAATGTTTTCCATTAAAATTTACCGTGCTATAATACATGCCAGAAAAAGTTATATTCACCCTTTTTTAAACTAAAACATTCTACTGAAATCTATCCTGTTGGTACTAACATACTCCTATTTCCTTTCTTCTGTAGGACTCTTGACGTCCAGCCAAATCGAGTCACAGTGGGAGGTATCAGATCACTGGAACCAATCCTTCAGAGGCGAGGACACGTGGAAAGCCACGATTTTGTCGGGTGTATAATGGAGTTTGCGGTCAATGGAAGGCCTCTGGAACCCAGCCAAGCTTTGGCAGCACAAGGCATCCTAGATCAGTATGGCAATTTTATTTCTTACTATTTTAAAGAAACAAAAGCAAAAAGTATACGGTAATTGAGCATCAAAAGGTGAAATTATTGTGCCGTAGCCCTAAAAATACCAAATCTTTTACATCACTTTGAATTTTAAATATTTATTTATAGCTGTGAAATTTTAGAAAAAATATGTATGCAGGCATGTATGTATGTATGTGCTTTACCTTACCTTACAGACTTGTGAAGATTATATGAGTCAATTAGGAAAATCACAAAGAAAGGAACCTGGCACATAGCAATATATTCATATTATTAATAACGTATACAGAAAACTATTTGAAGTTAAATAGCTTTACATGTAAACATACACATTCTCCCAAAGTGGATACATCGTGAATGACAAGTAATAATTTTATTAATTGTAAATTGTAAACTGTAAGACTTTTTTTTGCTATTAGATTATTGGTTAGGTTCCCAGCAACTTCTTCGGATTTGTAAAAATAATACATTTTATTTTGAAAATTATTTTTGTTCGTATTGAAAATTTTGAAAATTCAGAAAATTTTAAAATAGCCTGTAAACTAACTACCCAGAGACAGCACTGTTAGGTTATTATCATCTTCATGACTGGCTATTGTTCCATAAGATAGATGTGCCCCATTTTAACTATGGTTGTACACTTTAGTTGTTTCCAAGTTTGTTAATATATTAACAACCCTTTGATTAATTTATTTTCACGAAAATCTTTGCTCATGTTATTTTGTTGCTTGAGATTTCTAGAAATAAAATTACAGAGACAAAGCTGTGTCCATTTCCTAATATTTGTGACTTAAGTATTTTAATACAATTTGGAATTTGCCTTTATTTTTTTATTTGTTATTGTTTATTACAAAATAGTACTGTCACACTATAATTAATTACACAGTACAGAAAAATACAGCTTTCTCATTGCTAACCATTGTTGATCATTTAATCTGCACATCCTTGTGTATCTTTCTCCATGGTCACACAAATTTTTTTTAAATACTGAATTTGTTCACTTTAAAATATGTTGTGAACATCTTTTTAGTTCAAAACATAGAAATCTAAGTCATGTGTGTTTTGCCAAATTACTTTCCAGAAAGGTTATAATTGTCATAAATGTGGATAATTTGCTGCCTCTTTATATGCCATCTTAAATAGAATATTCGTACATTAATTTTCACTCAAATTATGCTTCACATGAAGCATATATTTCATCTCAGAAAATTTGTAAATTGAGATAGAATTTTCTTAAAATGAAAATATTTAATCTAATTTTTCCATCACTCTTTGTCACAAAAGATTCTAAATTTAAGACTGGAGCTTCCCTGGAAATATTTATTTCATCTTATACATAATAAGTTTGATTTTATTTCTAATCATTTCTTATTTTCATATGATGGATATTATTTTCTTTGTATATGTTGGAATAATATAGGATTTAAAAGACTAAATATTTCAAGGACCCCACATTGGAGGATTTACTTTCATTCTTTCATTTCGGATTTACCTAGTGTCCACAGGGACTAACATTTTTTGATAGCTTACTATGTATCTACATTATTCTTCGTATTTTATCTTATTAGTCTGTTTAACCTTTACAAACATTTTGTGAGGCAGACACTATCATTTTCATGTTACAGGTGAGGTAACTGAGTTGCTCAGAGTTTAAAACACTCGCCCAGGGTCGGTCAGCCAGTGAGTAGCAGAGCTGGGTCCCGAGCTAACACTCAGCCTGGTGCTGGAGGCCAATGACTGGAAAGGGCAGGACCTTGCTCTTGAGAACTTCATAGTCTCTGCATTCGTGATTACTGAGCTCTGGTGAGCTCATCATTTTGCCTGGCAATGTATTAGATTGCACCAGTTTAATCATCTTCCCACCACCTCAATGACTGCATCATGCTCCTCTTTCCACAGACCTCAGACGTCGTCTCCTGCATCATCTTTCTCACGGAGTGAATTTGCTTCCTGACTTGCTCACAAAATTGAAGCAACCAGGAGAAAACTCCCAAAACCTCACTCCTTCAATCTGCCAGTGCACCCGCTAGTATATCTTCTATCTATTATTAGGAATGAACGGTTTCCACTCCCACAAAAACCAATCCCCCTTTTTTTGCAATAGATTCCATCCTTCAAAACCTTCTAAAAACAGCACTCCAGCTTTCTCAACAGTGTTTCTTTTCTCATTTCAATTCATGCTGTTATTTTATTTTAGAAAAAAAACTTTATTGGCTGTAATGGGTATTTTTTTACTGTTGTATTTTGTGGACTCATTTCGTAGATGAAAACCTAACTTGGCGGCAGGGTGAGGGAACTCTTTCCAATATTCTCAGCTCCTCAGCACTGGCCAGAGGTTTAATAAACCATTGTGTTGTGGAGTGAGAGAAGTGGGGATCAAAAAGATGATCAAAGATCTGGCTTTTAGAGTGAAAAAAAGACCAAAAAACCTTTATTCTTTTCTTTTTTTGGTGAGGAAGATTGTCACTGAGCTAACATCTGTGCCAATCTTCCTCTATTTTGTAAGTGGGATACCACCACAGCATGGCTGATGAGTGGTATGTATGTCCATGCCCAGGATCTAAACCAACCAACCCTGGGCTGCCAAAGTGTAGCATGCAACTTGACCACTACGCCACTGGGCTGGCCCTCTGAAAAAAATTTTATTAATCCCATTTTCCTCTCTAGCTACCAGCCTAATTCTCTCCCTTTTCTTTGAAAAATTACTCTTTTTCAAAGTGATCAATAACCTGTGTTGCTAAAATCAACAGTCAATTCTCATCTATTTTGAACTTCAGCAACATTACGAGCCGTTCATCACCTCCTCCTCCTAAAAATACTTTGTTAGGCTGTCCACTAGCACATGGTACGCTCCAGATTTTCTACTCTGACTCTTCTTTTCATCTCCTTGATCTCTTCTCTTTTGTATCTATATTCATTCTTTAAATAATTTTTTATAGTCCTCAGTTTTAAGTATTGTATCTAAAGCTGGTGACTCTGAAATGTTTATTTTCAACTTGGCCTCTCCTCTGAACTTTAGACTCTCATATCCAACCACTTACTCCATATCCCACGTGTATTCTATCAAATATCTCAAACTTAAGTTTAAAACTGAACTTCTGGTCTTCCTTCCTGACTCATCCCAAATGGACTCCTTCCACAGTTTTCTCTGTCTCAGGTAATGATAAGTCAGTTCACCTGAGGGGACTCAATCAAAACTTTTAGACTTACCTTTGAGTCCACTCTTTCTGATGTACCTCACCTGATCCACCAGCAACCAGAATGACATTTTAAAAACACAAGTCAGCTCTTATCCTGACTTACAAGGCCTCCATGATCTGGCCTCCCCCTTGACTTGCTCACTATCTTCTCCTTGCTCACCCCACTGTAACCATTTTGGGCCCCTTGGTGTTCCTCAAACATACCAGGTTCACTTTCACATTAGGGCTGTCCCACTTGCTGTTTCCTCTCCCTGGAATGATCTTCTACCAGATACACTTTGCTCTCTCACTTTGCTTAGGTCTTTACAAAAATGGGTCCTTCCTTCACTGCCTGATCGATAGATCCAGCAACCCTCCAAAACTCCCGAACCTCTCTCTCTGTTTTAATTTTCCTATAGAGCTTCCTTCTTTCTAACATACTACATGTTTACCAATTTTTTTGTCTTTCTCCCCAACAAGGAAAAACAAATATTCCATGAACACATGGATATTTTTTTCATCATTTAATCTCCATGCCTGGTGTTGAGTGGGTATTCAATAAGCATTAGTTGCATGAGTTGTCTGGTGGAGATGTGCACTCAAACAAACATGTGGCCCGAGATCATTTTAACCAAAGTGTTTATTTGACCAAGAATTCTGGCTCAAGTAAGAATTTAAAGAAGTTATCACCCCTTTCTCTTTATTGTGTAAGATGTTATTCTGTTTAGTCTTCTCCTTTCTGAATGAGGCAGGCCATGTGTTACAGGACAACTCCCAGTTTGCTTAGCTGCTCCAAATGTAGTTGTGACTTGAGTTTCAAAAAATTAAGTCCATGAAACGAGGCAGGTTAATAAAAGTTTGCATCTAATTTAACAAATTAACCCCCCATCTTATTTTGTGTTTTATGAGTTTTTATTCTGATTTCTTTTAGATGCCCTAGACTAGAAGGTGCTTGTACCCGCAGCCCCTGCCAACATGGTGGCACGTGTACGGATTACTGGTCATGGCAGCAGTGTCATTGCAAAGAAGGACTGACTGGGAAGTACTGTGAAAAATGTATGCAAGCTGTTTCATCTTCCACTGGAAATTATAATAACCATGAAAAGTTTAAATATGTGCACCTAAATATGTAATTGAATCAAAAGAATTATCTTTTCATTCTAAATATTAAAAATATTAAATGGGCAATAATTAGTAAAATAAGAGTTACATGTTTAAATTCTATTTTGTTGTTGTTGTTGGGCAAGATTCAACCTGTGCTAACATCTGTTGCCAATCTTCCTCTTTTTTTTTACTCCCCAAAGCCCCGGTGCATACTTGTATATTCTAGTTGTAAGTCCTTCTAGTTCTCTGTGAGCCACTGCCACAGCATGGCACCTGACAGACCAGTGTGGTGGTTCTGCACCTGGGAACAGAACCTGAGCCACCCAAGCAGTGAGAATACTGAACTTCAACCCCTAGTCCATCAGGGCTGGCTCTAAATTCATTTTTTTAACCTGAGGAAGAGTGACATCATTTCAGAATTATTTACTAAATAAATCTTTAGTTTTCATTTTATAAATATATCTTTTAGTTATTTTTGTTTTACCTATAGTCATGCTAGGTAATTTACAAGGCCAGGAGCTATATACAGGCTTTGGCTTAATGTTATCTCACTTTAGCAGATATTTGATGGTGAATATTTTGTATTTGGTAGAAAAGTATAAATATGAAATCACTGACCACTGAGCTCAAAACATCATACAATGGCAATATAACTTATGACAATTAAAGATGATACTTGAATTTTAATTTGTAGTTACTCAAACTGGTTTTAAGTATTAGTTTGTAAATCCTTTTATTAGTTATTTGTTTTAAACCCTAGTGTAATTGTTAATAAGACATCAATGATGTTCAGGCCATCGTTAGAGCATGGCATTCTCTACTTTTATGCTGTACATCTCACTAACTAACCCTAATGGGGTTTCTTTTGTAGAAATTGCTTCATTTTCAAATAAGTGGTTACTACTTAAATCATTGTAGTTATCTAACCACGTTTTAATGATTCATTTAATTCTATTATAATATGAGAATGAATAGAAATTCATGATTAAATTAAGGATATACCATAATCATAAAGATCTTAGTAGCAGAAAATATAATTGTGCTTATTTAGGGTGAAATAAAAACATAGAAAAAGCACATTGTCACATGATTTTTTTTTTAAGTAATGAGTTTTTAGTAAGTAGAAACTCAGTTGTATCTGGAGTATGAAATGAGTCATTAGCTTGAGAAATGCCCGAGTTTCTTCCTTTTTATTGAGATATAACGCACATACTATACAAGGTACTTTTAAAAGGGACAATTCAATGCTGAAATCCTTCTGAGCCCATTTGCTTTATTTCCTTTCTTTAGCTACGTTCGCTCTAACAAACTTCCATACTTCACTAGTGTGAACATTTTATCAGACTATGAAAACATAATTATACATGATATTATACATATGATAAATTCTACAATTATTACTAAATAAAGATAGTTACAAACATAAATATTTGATTGTATACTTCTTTGACCAAATTTCTAACATGTCAGAGAGTAAAGATCACAAATCATTTTAACTATGAAAATATATACTCATTTCTGAATTTTGGAAACACAAAGAAACTTATTATAAACAAATTTTCCAACTGCATATTTTTAACAGGTGGCTCGCTCTTCAGGTATTCCTAATTTATACCATGTATCAAATATTTAATGAATAATTCCCAAATGTTTAATGACTGTCATAAAATGTTTTGCATTTCATGGTTCTGAAATAGATTTAATCATTTGAAATCAACTTATACAATAATTTACAAGTGGATATTATTTTTTCAGGAAGAGGATTTAGGGACATTAATTACAAAAATTTAATATTTTCATTGTCCTTTTTAATAATTTTTTGTTACTTATGAAACCCTGTAAGAATGCCTAATTGACGCATGCATTTTCCCCTCTTTGCTGCCTTTCAGCTGTTACTCCCGACACTGCCTTATCATTAGAAGGCAAAGGGCGCTTGGAGTATCACATGAGTCAGAATGAGAAGCGGGAATATTTGTTAAGACAGAGCATACGAGGTGCCATGTTGGAGCCTTTTGGTGTGAACAGTCTGGAAGTAAAATTCAGGACAAGAAGCGAGAATGGCATTTTAATCCATATCCAAGAAAGCAGCAATTACACCACTGTGAAGGTAGGATAAAAGCTAATGGTGACTTCATTTGATTAGACCGCCTGCTGTGTCATGGTTTAAATCACGTCTCCCATAATTTCTGTCCTTTTCTTTACAACCCATTAGAGTTCCGACTAACGCTGGGCACTATTCCAATGTCATCTATCTTAACTATTCCCCAGGCTTTGGCCAGAGTAACAAAGATCTGAATGGTTTGGTTTCTAAACACTTTTGTCTTGGTTTAGAGTAGAGACCACTGCTAGGTAGGAGAGCACAGAAAGAATTTGTTGCGATCTATTTTGTCAGAGAAGAATTTATGTTGTTTTTTTCCCTACTTTTAAACAAAGTAAATGTGTCTTTGAAATGGAAAAATATTTTCCTCCATGAATTTTTCCAAATATTGATATGTATATAATATTTGGCTGGCCTAGAATAAGGAAAAACGTTTTGAAATTATCTGGCTTTATTCTGGAGCATATATTCAATTGACTATCTAGGTAAACCTGGTGAAATTAAATATTTTTGGAATTATTGTAAGTAAAATTATAGCTAACTTCTCCAAATAATTTCTAAATAAATAATTTTTAAACATTATATTTCATGAGAACAATGGATTGATTTATCATTAGGCTTTTACATATTTCTTTTCCTCAACTGTAAATGAGATGCTAAACTGGTGAATAATTTCATTAGATATGCATTTCTCATCAGCTCTTATCTTTCTTAATTTCTAAAACTATTATTCTACTTTCTTTGACACAAATAAGACTTCATCCCTTACCATCATTTTCTTTAGTTAAGTTATATTGACAGCTTTCTATTAATGTAATTTTGTATATTGTAATTCTACTCATCATTTTTATATGAATTTTGGTAAATTTTTAAAAAAATAAACCTAGATTTCCTGAATTCTTTTCACCTATAGATCAATATTTTGAAATTACTAAAATCTTAAAGAAAAAAGTCAATATACATCAAAATTTACTAGATTTAATTCACGTATAATACTAAAAATAAAAACAGATGTTCACCTCTAAGTTTCAGCCTCTTTATTCTCAAAATTTCTCTCCATCAAACCAACTCTTATCTTGCATGTGCATATCTTTAATAAGTAGTACAAAAAACAACCTTTTCAGAATTTTCATATTATAATTCCCCTAATGCAGTCA
The DNA here is from genome assembly GCF_021613505.1 of Equus quagga. NCBI lineage: Eukaryota > Metazoa > Chordata > Mammalia > Perissodactyla > Equidae > Equus > Equus quagga. The sequence goes on from NC_060269.1 coordinate 17,709,714, forward strand.
TTTCCAACTGGGAGTGATTTTGCCCCCGAGGGACAGTTGGCAACGTCTGGAGACAATCTTTATCGTCATGTTTGGGGGAATGCTACTGGCATCTAGTGGGTATCAGTCAGGTATGCCGTTAAACAACCTCCGTACGCCACAACAAAGAATTATCCAGCCTGAACGATCAGTAGTGCTGAGCTAGAGAAACTCTGCCCTAATCTAGTATAAGAGAATATCTTCAGGTTATAGCTTTACCTCCATTATGGAAACAAAGAGCCCAGTTTCGGAATTACTGAAGCAGCTATACAAAACAGCACGTAAGTCATTGTATAATGCTACTATTTGATGTTTATGATTTTCATTGAAAAGTGTATCAGAAGCGAAGAAAGTAAAGAAGTAGAAAGCCATAGACCTTCATAGTCTACAAGAAAAGGTTTTTATATATGTTGGGAGACTTTGACATTGAGGTCTGTGCGTTATCTGTTAAGCTGCTTCCAAGTTCTCGTGCCATTTAAATGACATATGAAATAGTTCTCTCTGTTATCTCCTTAAGCCAAGACATACAAAATACAACATGGTTGAAGAAATCAGAGACAGGATTTTTTTCTTCCTTAAGGAAGAAGTTGAATGTCAGGATCCATTTTTGTCACCATACAATCTTGCATTTCCAACAGGACAGCCACATGCAACTTTTCCAGATTTCGTTACATTGGTAGCAAGCATTTACAAAGAGATTTTTTGTTTACTGAAGGGAAAGTAAATGCTAATGAATAAAAATAATGACTAATGCAGACCAAAATGCATATTTCTTTTGTATGAAAATTTTGAAAAACAGCCTTGCAGAGATTAAGGCGCTTGGCAGGTAAACTAAGTAGACTAAAAAAGAAAACCCCAGAACAGCAGAGAAGGAGAACTAAATAGACAGGAAGAGAGTTCCTGTTGTAAGCAGGCAAGTGATTTGGATGACAGGAATACGATCTGCTTATACAGGCTAGGAATTACTTATCAGTTAGCTTATCAGTGACCAAGGCCCCTGGTTTTCTTCTTTCTTTCTTTTGGCTCACTTTCTGACAGTTTCCTTCTCTCTTTCTGATTGTTTTGTTTACTCTGAATCAGTCAGTCTCTCTCTCTCTCTCTCTCTCTCTGTCACACACACACACAAAGACAGCTAGAAGATACTTTGTGAAAATGAAAAACAGAGTTGGATAAACGGGATTCCATGTAGTCCGAGGAGAAAGTGTCAGGAGTGGGTAGCAAGAGCAATGTGAGGAGAGGGGAGAATATGTAAAATACATAGGATCTCTTTGGATTAAAAAGGAAAGAAAGAGAGAACATTTCAGAGAGAAAAACAAAAGGAAAGCATACTTGGGTATAACTGTGTTGACACTATATTGAAAGTGTTTCACAATTCTCTCTTCTTTTGTAGCATACCGTGTATCTCCATATTTGGAGTTCTGTCATAATGTCAGATGATGGACTTTCTTTCTACTCAAAATCAGTTCTATTGTTTTGGTGTGTAGTTTTTTTGTTTGTTTTTGTTTATAAGTGAGTCTTCATATATTGTACAGAGTTGGGATGAGATTCAGAACTGCATCAATTCAAAAATAAATGAATAAATGAACAAATAAAACTACAAATAAATAAAACCAAGCCAAAAATTAGCATGATGTTTTGAAAGTCAGAAGGATACAAGAGTTAGGTACGGTATTATCGGGAAGAGGGAAAGCATTAAGAATGTCATCAAGGGAACCTATATTTTTATCCAGCCTACTCTGTGGTATATTCTAAAGACTCTCTCATCAGAAATTGGTCAAATGGAAAGATAACATGGTGTGATCAAGTAGAGGAGAAACACAGATCCGGGAAAAGCCTCTTCCCAAGGCTTTTTTTCCAAAAAGACCTCTGGCTATAACCAAAGAGGAGTTGCTGTTTTTACTGTGTGTTTCATGAGACATTGCCCATTTTATGAAATGTTATTGTCATTTAACCACAACTTTCACTTTTTTTCTATCTGCGTTTAGTACTAAAATATATTACCTGGAGAGACTGCTTTAATAAAATATTACAATATGAATGACGTATGTAAATGTGTTAGGCATATTTTCCACAAAGTAAAAATAACTGATTTTTAGTTCTACCAGATGTGTTTGTTGCAAGTAGAAATAGCATTTGATCTGAGTGACAAAATAAACTGATCCATCCTTTCATTCTCGTCATTTGAGATGCAGTGCCACTTCATCCCTGGCTGAGGCACCAGCTCTGTCTGGCAGTAGTGGTGGGATTACGCTCTCTGAACCAAATGTTCATCCTGCCTCATAAATTATTTCATTTTCTAAAGTGTCTACTCAGAAGACTGGAAACTTGGTAGCTGGAAACCAGAGTAGGAGCATCCCAATGTTCTATTGGGCAAAGTACGAGAAACCAAATATCCCTTAGATAAATTGTAACAGACAGTCAAAGGGAAGACTTGCCCAGACACCTCATTATTAAGAACTCACCCTTTATTCATCATAGCTTTCATCTTAATAAATGATATAAACAATAGGCATGATTTTTTTCTAAAATTCCAGTGTGTAATAGATGACAGGTAAAGCAATTTATTTTTGTCTTTGCTTTTCCGACTATGCTTCGTTTTTAGCTAAGCATTGATTTTTCTAAGTAGTTTTAACATTTTTTGATCACTATGAGTCATATACTAAACTGATGGAATTTTTACACTCCCAATTCCCGTTAAAATGTAAGTAATCAATGCCACAACTAGAAGGACCTGCGACTAAGATATACAACTATGTACCAGGGGGATTTGGCGAGATAAAGCAGAAAAAAAATAAAGATTGGCAACAGTTGTTAGCTCAGGTGCCAATCTTTAAAACAAAAAAAAAAGTAAGTAATCACAAAAAGGTGTAATTTACTTACCTTAAAATCTGTATTCACTCTATTATCTCAATTGTATTCTGCAAAATAATTCTGGGCATCTTGAAAAATTAGGTATAAATGTAAGAATATCTTGAAACTATTAAATGTGAAGGTATATTTAGCCTAAAATTGTAGAGACAATATGAGTAAATATACTCCGATATAGACAGACCCCTCAACCATTCTGTCTTCTTTAAATTGATCAATGTGTTAAGGTTACATTCCATTTTTATTTTATTTTTATTCAAGCATATCATAGTTTAATTGTACATTATTTTTAATATGTCTTACAGATTAAGAATGGCAAAGTGCATTTTATATCGGATGCAGGAGTTGCTGGGAAAGTAGAGAGAAATATTCCTGAAGTTTACGTTGCAGATGGCCACTGGCACACTTTTCTAATTGGAAAAAATGGAACAGTCACAGTATTGTCCATTGACAGAATATATAACAGAGATATCATTCACCCTACTCAGGATTTTGGTGGCCTCGATGTGCTCACTATATCTCTTGGAGGAATTCCACCCAATCAAGCCCATCGAGATACTCAAACAGGTAAATGCTTGTGTTGAATCAAGTCAAAAAGGAAAAGTAACATGTTCCTCTAAAAGTAGTTGGATATCTGATAATATCTATTATGGATATTCTAAGACTATCATGACATGTTCAGAAAGTTTATTATAAATTATTGGCCATCACTTCCTTTAGCCATCATTCTACCAAGTTCATACTTCAGCCCGTGGTACTTTGATCTTTTTCTTGCCCACCAAGCATTTATGTGTACATTCATTCATTTACTCATTCATTTGTTCATTCAACAACAGATATTTACTGAGCCTTGTACTTGGCCCTGGGAATACAGTGCTGGACTAAATAAATAGCCACTCTCTTCATAGAACATATGGCCCAGTAAGGGAGACAAACATCAATTAAATCATTACACAAGGAAATATATTTTTTTAAACTATGATAAATGATGTGAAGGAAGAATGCAGAATTCTAAGAGATTGGGAAAAAAAAGAGAGAAAGAAAAACTTCCGCCTGGGAAATTGACATTTGTCCTTAAATCTGAACTACGAAGATAAGGATGCGAGCATATGAGAGATTAATTTATATTGATGGAAACTAAAAAAAAAGAAAAAATGTAGATTAAGATCACAGAACCCAGTACACTGGGGGCTGATGTCACAGGTAAAAGATGAAGTTGGAGAATGAAACAAGGCCTTCTAGACCATGTTGCAGTTTTGGTCTTATTCTCAGAACAATGGGAAATTACAAATAAAATTAATTGCAGGACTTTCAAGGTTCAATATATAGTGATATTAAAGATCATCAGGCTACAGCATGGCAAATGCGCTGGAGGACAAGAGTGGACATGCATAGATTAGCTGGGAAGATATTGCAATGATCCAGACAAGGTGTTGTGTGAGCTTTGACTAGCGTGGTGGCAGAGGAGTTAGAAAGAAGGGGATAAGGAAGAAGTATTATAGGAATTACAATCAACCAACTGCTGATGATTTTGGTAAAATTCGGGAAGGTTTCTGATTTCTCAACTAGAAGAAAGGTAATGTCACTGAGAGAACACTGCAGAACCCTGCAGAAAGAAAGATATCTGTGGGAAACATCAAGACTTTGGTTGGGGACATTTTGAGTTTGGAGAATCTTTGAGAAAGACACCTTACAACTCAGGTGTGGACTTCAGCTGGAAATATGTATTTAGGAGTTATCAATGTCAAGCAGGTCATTGAAGCCCTGGGCATGGATGAGATAACCCAACATAAGGGTATAGAGTGAAAAAAAGCCTAAGGCTTTACCTTGAGTTACTCCAGGAGTCAATGGTTGCTTAGAGGAGAAGGAGACGGAAGAGAGGCTAAGTCACAGAAAGAAAACCAAGAGAGGAGGGACAAGAGCAGCAGATGACACAGAAGCTCATGGAAGAGAGTGCATCAAGGAAGGAGATACCGCTAGGTAGAATGATGCACCGAATAAAAGGAAAATCGAAAAATACATAAGAGAGACTTGAGTTAAGGCATAAAAGTTAAAGCCCAAGTCATAAGTCATTTCATGTATTTACCTTACTTTAGAATGCAGATGATCATTCGTTTGGATATTGTAAGAAAACAAGCGAAAGTAAATCATGCTCTGTTGTTAGCGTCAGAATATATTCTTGAGCTCTGCAACGGAAGCATTAGCAATGTTAGAACACAAATATTTGTCTAACAGTGTTTCTCAATTTATTTTTTTTAATCTTGGCCCTCTAAGGAGCCATTTTAGATCTTTTTTCCTAATCCGTGCCATTCCCACTTCATGAAATGCCAATGCCTCTGTTTTACTCTGTGTCTGCCCCTTGGAGACCCACAACCATTGTAACAGCTAAGATTTTTCTTTCGGTCCTCAAAAACCTATGTTCAACTTCTCGGGAGCAATAACACTTCCACTGAGAATATATGGTCTAATGGTTGAGGCTATTGGCCTATTTTTGTTCTTGAAAAGTATGTTTACAATATATTTTACTTCTATATATGCAATTCTTGGTATTAGACTATAAAAATAGAACCAATACATAATTAAATAAATGACAAGAGGGATAAAGAGAAAATCCAGCCTGTTTGAGTCATTCATAAATCTTCAGAGCGGGATCTGAGCAATCCACTCCACATGTTTGTTGTGGAAATCTTACACATCGTCCTAAGTTAGGTTGTAAGATGCACAGATTTACTGCCATTGAACTGGAAGAGGGTTCTGAGACTGTGGTTTTTAAACTCTCATGATGTGATCATGGAGCTTCTCTTTACCAGATTGCATTAGTGCAGGGTTTTGAGCTGCTGGTTTTCTCTAAAACGCCTTACTGCTCTGTCTTCCCCCTGCAGGTTTTGATGGCTGCATTGCCTCTATGCTGTACGGTGGAGAAAGTCTTCCTTTCAGCGGGAAGCATAGCTTGGCCTCCATCTCTAAGACAGATCCCTCGGTGAAGATTGGCTGTCGTGGCCCGAACATTTGTGCCAGCAACCCCTGCTGGGGTGATTTACTGTGCATTAATCAGTGGTATGCCTACAAGTGTGTTCCTCCTGGAGACTGTGCCTCCCACCCCTGCCAGAATGGTGGCAGCTGTGAGCCAGGCCTGCACTCTGGCTTCACCTGTAGCTGCCCAGAGTCGCACACGGGGAGGACCTGTGAGACCGTAGTGGCCTGTCTTGGTGTCCTCTGTCCTCAGGGGAGGGTGTGCAAAGCTGGAAGTCCTGGAGGGCATGTCTGTGTTCTGAGTCAAGGCCCTGAAGAGATCTCCTTGCCTCTGTGGGCTGTGCCTGCCATTGTGGGCAGCTGTGCGACAGTCCTGGCCCTCTTGGTCCTGAGCCTGATTCTGTGTAACCAGTGCAGGGGGAAGAAAGCCAAAAATCCCAAAGAAGAGAAGAAACCGAAGGAGAAGAAGAAAAAGGGAAGCGAGAACGTTGCTTTTGATGATCCAGACAATATTCCTCCCTACGGGGATGACATGACTGTGAGGAAGCAGCCTGAAGGGAACCCTAAGCCAGATATCATCGAAAGGGAAAACCCCTACCTCATCTACGATGAGACTGATATTCCCCACAACTCAGAAACCATCCCCAGCGCCCCTTTGGCTTCACCAGAGCAAGAGATAGAGCACTATGACATTGACAACGCCAGTAGCATCGCCCCTTCAGATGCAGACATCATCCAACACTACAAGCAGTTCCGCAGCCACACACCTAAATTTTCTATCCAGAGGCATAGTCCTCTAGGCTTTGCAAGGCAATCCCCCATGCCCTTAGGAGCAAGCAGTTTGACTTACCAGCCTTCGTACAGTCAAGGTTTAAGAACCAGCTCCCTAAGCCACTCGGCTTGCCCAACTCCCAACCCTCTGTCAAGACACAGTCCAGCCCCTTTCTCCAAGTCCTCTACTTTCTATAGGAACAGCCCGGCCAGGGAATTGCATCTGCCTATAAGGGATGGAAATACTTTGGAAATGCATGGTGATGCCTGCCAACCTGGCATTTTCAATTATGCCACGAGGCTGGGAAGGAGAAGCAAGAGTCCCCAGGCCATGGCATCACATGGTTCTAGACCGGGGAGTCGCCTAAAGCAGCCAATTGGGCAAATTCCTCTGGAATCTTCTCCTCCAGTAGGACTCTCAATTGAAGAGGTGGAGAGGCTGAACACCCCTCGCCCTAGAAACCCAAGTATCTGCAGTGCAGATCATGGAAGGTCTTCTTCAGAAGAGGACTGCAGAAGGCCACTGTCCAGAACAAGGAACCCAGCGGATGGCATTCCAGCTCCAGAATCTTCTTCTGATAGTGACTCGCATGAGTCTTTTACTTGCTCAGAAATGGAATATGACAGGGAAAAGCCAATGGTATATACTTCCAGGATGCCCAAATTATCTCAAGTCAATGAATCTGATGCAGATGATGAAGATAATTATGGAGCTAGGCTGAAACCTAGAAGATACCATGGCCGCAGGGCTGAGGGAGGACCTGTGGGCACACAGGCAGCAGCACCGGGGGTTGCTGACAACACACTGCCCTTGAAGCTTGGGCAGCAAGCAGGGAATTTCAACTGGGACAACCTTTTGAACTGGGGCCCTGGCTTTGGCCATTATGTAGATGTTTTTAAAGATTTGGCATCTCTCCCAGAAAAAGCAGCAGCAAATGAAGAAGGCAAAGGTGGGACAGCTAAGCCAGTCCCCAAAGATGGGGAAGCAGAACAGTATGTGTGAACTTTGTATACTGGCATTATAAAAATATAAAAACAAGAAACACTCAAACCGTTGTAAGGTTGCCGACAAGGGTGGGTCACATTTGCAAAACAGGCCAGTATGGACTGGTGTTGGAGGCAAACTTTAAAAATAATAACCACAATGCTGCTGAAACAGACTCAAAACAACTCTTTAATTTAAATATGCTTGGTTGAATTTATTTTCCTGCATGCGTTGTATTTTGTAACTAGTTATGTGGCATGCAGGGTTTGGAGAGATTTTTCTTATTTACCAATGTTTGATTTGTGACTTTCAAAATTAGTACCGTTGCCATTGCAGAAATGAACTTGTGCTTTCACAGTGGGGTATGTGTATTGTTTCCATTGTATTATTATTGTTATGTTTTGCATTGCAAGATCCTTGAGGTTTAACCAATCCTTGTAAAGTGTAGAAAGAGCCCTCTTATCCTTGAATGAAAGACTAAGTATTAACACTTTTCAGAATTCTAGATTCCGTATTTGATGTTTCTCAGAAATGTCTGAATATTTGAATAAGTTTTCCGTGACAGTGGGTACTAAAATTAAGTCATTTTTGTTCAGCACTTTAGAACTTTCTTACAAAATTGTGTTTAAACTTCTGAATCTTTTTTGTAAACAATTGCAGTCTTCTGACTTTCACCAGGCTTCCATCAGGAACAAAATGATTGCATGTTGTCCCCAGAACACTGCCACTTTCTTACTGTGGAATGATGTTCTCAGCAGCGCTTCTCAGAGACACTTTTAAAAGTTATTTATTGAAAAATGTTCTATGCTTTTGAAATTTTAAAGAATCAACCTAAAGAAAGCCTATGATTGGACTTATTTTTCAACCACTTAACGTTTATTCCAAGTACCCAGTTTTATAATTTATATAAAGTCAAATTTCAACACTTCTTACTTTCTGTCATTTTGTAGATCATTTTTTTAATACTGTGTAAAAACTTTTTTTTACACCTAAGCTGTGTTTTTGATACTGATATTTTCCTATGCTGAATCATTTTCTTGCTTTCAGGGAAGGTAAGAAAATACTTTTTTTACATTTGTTACTTATGTAACATTCATATTTTTCACATTTTGATATTTGTAACATACTGTATGCTTTCTACTTGTAAATGCCAACAATAGAATTAAAATATTTATTTAAAATACTTTGTATTTACAGTGGGATATTAATTTTTCACCTTTCTATACATTTTTCATGCCCATTTGAGAATAGTTTCTAGTTGTCAATAGGGTATGGCAAGTTGGACTTGGGCAACATCATTTTCTTTTAAAGAATATGAGTATGGATAATTGCCAGAACAGATATTTTAAGGTCGTTTTAGTGCATTCCTACCTGTCAGAGTTCTTGGACTTCCCCGGAGCATAACAAATCCAGGCTAGGTTGGGTCTCAGGCGACCGGCTTTGTTATGAACCTTGTTAAAGCATAAATGTTTGGAAGTTCCCAGGAGAGTATGCCCACTGAAGGCGAGCTTTGGACCGGGCTTAAAGTTATAGGAACAGCAATGAATTAAAGCTAATTATTGGAAAATGTCTGGGTCTTATTTTCTCCAAAGACCCAGCCCCAAATCTCCTACGTCCGCTGGTGGGTAGGAAGGATGACAGTGAAATTTCAGCCAAACATACCTGTCTTTAATTTGTTGATCACTCTGTTGCACAAATTCTAAACAAATTTGATATGCTATCTCAGCCAAAACAAACGTCTATTTTCAAGTGGTTACCCAAGAGAGAAACAGTTCAGGAGAGGAGACTAGCCCAGAACAAGATCCACTTGTGTATAAATAGTTACATCTGAAACAGCAGGACTTCTGCAAATTACCTCACAACCTCAGAACTTTTTATAATGAAATATCTGCCCGATACCTAGTATTTGATGAAGATCTTATCCTCTAACGTGGACCATACCGTATTCAATAGGGATTTTAACCATATCGAAAAGTTTTTAGTAAGTAAAAGATTATAGTAAATAAAATATTTTTAAATTAATACCAACATATTGAGATATATGCCAGAATTTTGTCATTTAGTAATGTTGAGACTATTATTTTTTGTTTCAGAATAGGAAATAAAATGTGGGTTTAATCTAAATTATAATATTCCTATAATGGGGTTTAGAGACTGAGTGTAAGATACTAATCTTATTTTCTTTTGTTTATGTCACTTGTGATGAGCCAACATGTTTTAGTATTTCCCTATGAATTTTAGTATTATGAATTCATGCACCAAATATGACAACATATTGATTACTTTTCATAACTCAAAACAGAGTACATTTTTTTCTATAGAAACTCTGAAGCATCTCAATGTCCTCAAGCATATAAACCCTATAATTGAGAACAGAGCTACAAGTAAATTGATAACCATGATTACAGCTAAGGGTTAAGGGGAAAGAACCTGATGCCGAGATTCTGTATTCTAATTCTCTAAGAATTCTTTGTAAGATAGAGAATTACTATGCTCTTGATTAATCAATCCCAGTTTAGGAATAAGATAGGATTTTTATAGGAAAATTTCTGGTCTTTGGTTCTTCTTGGAAATCTTTTTCATTAAAGCAAGAACAATAGTTATAGCAAAACAAATCAGAAATTTAAGGAATGAAAGTCTTACTTAAAATGGAGATTAATAGTTAACTTACTGATGTAGTGAAGTGACAGCATATACTATGGTCAAGGGAGGGATTATAGGCAAGTTGACAAGGTAAAAATTCCCACAAATAAATGGTTAGTAGCGACCTGCATGTTGGCACATAAAATTGTAACCTCAGAATTTTAATCCAGTCCCTGTAAGGATTCATTGGATTGCCCGGAATACTGTCACTCTTTAGGGCTCTTCCTACATCTGTGTTGTTGAGAAAACATTACTTTCCTTCACGTGCACACTGAAAATACTTTAGTGGGTATGTTGTCAGGAAAGAAGCATGTATTCACTCAGCCACAAGATCTGTAGACCTAGAGTAGCATCTTGGCACAGGACTCTGACCGCTCAGTTCTCAAGGAGCACATTGCTGTTGCTTGCAAGGTTGTTTCAGGAATGTACTAAATTAGCTGATATTGTTGATAGCTTGCTCAGATAAATTAAAATCATTTGGAGAAAATGGAGCATCAGAAGGGCCTAGAGACCAACTTCTCACTTACGTGTTGTTCTCATAGTCTTTACCAACACCAAGGTTGACGAGAACTGCAACTGGCTTAAACTATTGAAAGTGATATGCTTGACAAATATTTTATTTATAAGGGAAAATAAAATATATCACCATGTGGCTTTATTACCTCTAGACATTCTGTCTAAGAACAAATCACTATTTTCATGAAAATGCATTTTTATTTACTTGAATTCAACATGATGGTAAAATGAATCTGTGAAAAGTGAAAATAACTTGAAAATTTTGAATCAGTAATTGAGCAATGCACTTTTTCTTTTCACATTTTATGTCATAGATTCCATTATAAAAGGAGTAAGATTTCAAGATGAGTGAATTTACTTTCCCTTAGGAAAAAGAAGCCTAGAAATGAAATGTATTTTAGCATACATTTATTACAGCTTTCATTGTGAAATAAAATATTAAAGTCTATGATTAATCTAGTATATATTCCTTAAAGATATTTAGAGTGAAATGCCACATCATTCATAATTTACGTGGTTACTACTGAGCCAGGCAGTAGTTTTAATAGTTTATCAGTCCAAGAGTTATAGGCCCGTGTCATACATGAATTCAATATTTTCACTTATTATTAACGAGGGGAAAGGTACTAGTTCTAATAAATTTTGGTGCATGCAATTTTGATGCATACAAATAAATATCAATGATTCAATCCTAACATAACCTATGCACCTATGATAATCATTGCAAATAAATATATTCTGGACTAAAGACCACGAAGTACAATACTCTTCCTCAACAGAAAAATAAACGGAAGTAAAAAGTTCAGTGTCCTGGATAAATCCATTTAATCTCAAACCATAATTAGTACCCTTTACATGCCAGGCACTCCTCTAGTTCATGGGATAAAATAGTGGAGAAAACAGACAAAGCAGCTTTCTCGATGGAACTTAGATTCTAGTGGAAGAGATAGGCAACGAATAAATAAGTACAGTAATGACTATGTAGTATAAGGTTTAGTGGGGACAAGAGCTAACAAGCCAACCAAAACAGGATAAGTTTAAGGGCCAGATGTTGATTTGGGAGTGCATATGCTATTTTAGATAGGTTGGTCAGGGAAGACCTTTCTGAGGAGGTGACATTTGAGCAGAGAGCTGAATGAGGCAGGAGAGTGAGCCACGGGAGCACGTGGGTGATGATGCTGCAAGCAGAGGCGGTGGTATGCGTAAGCTTGGAGTGGGAGAACATTCCGTGTTAGAGGAACAGCAAGAGAGTCAACGAGGCCAGATCATCATTAACACACCAGCAAGGACTGCAGCATGAAAACCTCAGAGAGGAATGGAGGTGAAGATAAAGAGTAAGAATGACAATTTTACAACAAGCTCAGAAACAGAATTATTGCTGAAGCAAATCTTCATTTATGTATATCATCTTGCAAAATAAGAGCATCTCAAAAAACAAGGCAAAGCTTGAGAATGCGGATATGCACCCATTCCGATATCTAAGATCCTGAAGACAAAAGGAGAGACACGTATAATTGAGATGAATGTCTGTCTTAACATTGACTGATTCATGTTATCCTCTATGACCAGTCCAAACTTGTAGGCATATTAATAGGAAGCATATTAAGATATGTGATAGAAAGGCAATCTATTTCCTTATTGCTGAGGCATTTATGCATCCAAAGTATATGATATCTACTGATAAGAAGGTTAAAGAAATTTTCATTTTAAACGTTGATTTCCATTTTTTATTAAATGGATCAATTGCAAGGAAAGTTTTTCAAATGGAATGAGATAGACTTATAGTGGTGGGAGGGAGTGAAAGAAAATGAGGTCTCTCTAAAATACAGTGATAAACCTATGCCTGAATTCAAGGCGACCAAGGCTTGTCCCAATATCTTTTTTTTTTTCAAAGATTGGCACCTGAGCTAACAACTATTGCCAATCTTTTTTTTTTTTTTTCTGCTTTTTCCCCCCGAATCCCCCGTACATAGTTGTATATTCTAGTCGTGGGTCTTTCTAGTTGTGCCATGTGGGATGCCGCCTCAATGTGGCCTGATGAGTGCTGCCATGTCTGTGCCCAGGATCCGAACCAGCAAAACCCTGGGCCGCCGAAGCGGATCCCGTGAACTGAACCACTCAACCATGGGGCCGGCCCCTAATTATCTTTTAATGAGTTTTGTTTGTAATGAGCATAGTTAACCTCCGCTTATACATCACTAATAAACCTTTTGTAAAGCATGTTAGAATTTCAGTAAGGATCCGAGTTGATTGTAGTGAATTAGGGTTTAGATATGAAGATATATTTTTGGTATTTACCATAAAAACTCTTGGAAGAGGTCTTTTTATGCACTGTAAAATGTGCATATGTCAGACCCATAATGATGTTAGAATTCATGTATGCAATTCTCACAAATGTGTCATTGACATCATATGGGTAACCTAAGGACTCTGCACTTATGAGAGGAATATGCTAAATGAATGACAGACTCATCAAATCCTCATATAACGTGTGATATATTCAAGCGAGATATACTAAAAACATTTGTGAGAGAGTCTGCGTGTCTGAAGATATATAATTAAAAAGGAAAGACCCACAGAATGTTCCCAAAAAACCCTGCATAAAGGCAGATAATTTTCAGGTGACGCATTTGGATACTTCTAATTTTATTAGTTTATGAATCAATTTGCCAAATCCCCAAATTAGGTTGCAAAGCACAAAGTGCAGTCATCCTGGTATTCTGGCAAAAAGTTGGGATCTTAATCTGTGTACCATTCTAACCCGAATAAAATAACCAGCAATGTACAAAATTCTTTGGCAATGCCACTGAGTTCCCGGTTTCAAATGAAAACCATATTGTGCATGGCACAGATGTTGATCAAAATAAGATTCCGTTTTGCCAGAGCAGTCTGCTTACTCAAGTCATCCTTTTCCTACTCTGTTCGCACAATCTTAGGACAGAGTGCTGCTGAAAACAGAGTTACTGATACTTAACTTTGAAGTTGCAAAGTGAAACATTCTAGGGAAATGTCTCTTCAGAAAAACAGTGTGATTAAGACAATAAGTGCAGCATAACCTACTCCAAAAATATGTTAATTCTTTTCCAGCTACTAGTCTGAGGGAAGAGAAAGATATCATGTATTGAATCTGGGACAATGCTATTCAGAAAATCAGACGGTGAAGTGAACTCTTTATAGGAAACTGATAAATTTGAAAAACGGCTTTGAATAAATAGAAAATGAAAGGAACGCTGCCCTCTTTTGCTTTGGCAGAACTGTCCTCAAGAAACTTGAGTTGACAATCATCTACTATTTAGCAGGAAACCATTCATGTCTTAAAAATATTGCTTCTAACTCATGCAAAAAGCTTATGACAGCACGTGGCTGCATGCACTGATATGTGGGTCTGGAGAGTGAATCAAAACGAAATTATTTTTTTCTTCTAAGTTTTATGGACAGTGAGCATAGACTAGTGCTTCCTGAAAGAGGATGGTTTGGGCTGTCAGCATTATAACATAGAAAAAAGTATATTTGCATTTGAAATTGTCTTAATTTATGCAGCTTCAGATCAAGAACAGAATGAGGTCAAGAAATGCCCAGCAGTTGTTAAAGTGACTTGATAAAGTCAATTATCTATAATTTATAGATGCTTTCTATCCAAATTAAAGCACAATTCCTAGCCACTCTGCATTTAATGGCCACGTTTAAATAGACATTTGTGCCGCATCAAATTAAAAACATACCTATGCCGTATACATTAGCCGGTGAGTGAGGCTTGGGGAACCATTTGTTTTTTAATTTGTTCAGTACTATGTGCCAACCACTGGGGAGAGCCAGTAAATAGAGATGACTCTTGCTTTCAAGGAGCTTGCAATTTTGGGTGACTAGACTCTTCCTTTTCTAAAATACTTCAAATTTTGCATATCTTGTTTTCAGAGAATTATTTCAATATTTCCAAAGAAATTTCTATTCACACTTAATGTGTGTTGCACATGCCGTCTCCTGGACAGTCAATATAATCAATAACTTCCTGAAGTTTGGTAATTGCCTTTTCAAAAGCAAGAAAATAATGGGTTTAGTGAGTTTTAAAGAACATCTAGGAGATTTGCTAGCTATGTTGTCTAGTTATGTAAGACGTAGTTAAAATTCCTGGTATTTGAAAGCTGTTATGCTGAACTTACCATTACCCACTTTGTCCTAAGATATGCTACCTATTTCGGAGCTGGTCCACTTGGTTTCAGGATTATACTTTTTCACAGAATTTGGTGTCATCCTCAGTAAAAAGTATGGGAGGTTATCCAGTTTCACTATGTTTTGCTGAGTTGGTGGTAAATAAGGCTGAAATATAACTTGGGTAAAATTACTGAATAATTACCTATGACAAGTTGTCTAGCTATCTTAAAGTTCCATTTGCCTTCCAATTCAAATTGTTATTGGATCTGTTTGTGGCTATATTCTGTGGAAAGGAGACATTCAAAACTGAAGGAAAAAAGAGTCACTAAATGGTTCATGTTTTTTAGTGACATTTTTGTTTCTCCAACCATACATTTTTCTAGTTATTCTGGTGAAACTGAATAAAATACCTCTCTGTGTCTTGGTTTTTTTGTAAGTTTCCTCTGGAGTATTCAATACAATTTCATATTACATATTAAGACTTTCATTTAAGCAAATTACTCCTTTATCTCCTAAAAGTTGCTGTATTAAATAACTAGCAAAAATATTTTTATAGACTCAGTAATCATCATGAGTTAATTGCAAAATAGAATCTAATATTCTCATCATATCTATCATGATCATTAATGTCACAAAATAAGTGAAATGTGTCTATATATACTGAATTCTACTATAAATAAATTTAGAAAACCAACTCATTGCTACCTTTTTAATAGTACTAGAGAACTTAGTTTTATTTTATGGCTCTACCAACCTTAGTTATATTTTGTTTAACAAGTAGCAAAGACCAATAACAAATTAAAATACTGTGATAGTTTTATTAATAACACTCTCTAACAAAGACAACACACAGAATAATGAATGGGGTGTCCCAGGGAAATCGGAAGTAAGAAAACATTTTGCATATAACATTGAACACTGAAAAAACTTTTGAAGTGCTTAAAATATTAGCTCTCATGATGTATCCTAGTAAACTCTTTTAACTTTGGGGGTTATTGAGAATTTTGGAGCAATTTCAGAGACAAGTATGAAAATACTAATTTCAGGTTTCATTAAGGTAAGGTGATCTCATTAATATTTCCCTAACATTAAAATTATTTTTAAAATATCAATATATAGACAAGATTAGTTAATATAGAAAATGAAAGACAGTAGTAAATCTGACAGTTTACACGTGATATCCTGTGACTGCAGCTCTTTGATGCAGGCACTTATGCACACACACCTTAAGGCGAATTGTGACTTTTTTTTTAATTGAAGCCTCTTGAGTATTTTTGACAATTTGATACTATTGAGGTTGAGGAAATATTCTTATCTTCTCAAAACAAGGATTTAAAGAGAATGAATTTGCAGTTAGTAACTGAGTGTTCTCTCAGTTCAGAAAGGATGTGAGGGGATCAGGAAGGTAATGATAGGGATGGTTAGGGAAGGCCTCTCTGCAGGCGGGCTTTTGAAGCTGTGACTTGGAGGAAAAGCAGTCTGTCAGGTGATGAGCTGGGCAAGAGCGTCTCACATAGAGGGAGGAGAATGAGCTGAGCCATCACAGTGGAAGAGTCGCTGTGTTCCAAGAGCTGAAAAGGGCCCCGTGGAGAGAGAATTGAGGACAGCAGAGAAGCAGCATTGCAATCGCACAGGGCCTGTGGTGACATATTTGGATCTTACTCTAAACTATCTTCAATGTTCTTCACAAAACAGACCATTCCAAGGTCAATTGTATCTTTAGTTGCTCAAAGTAACTTTTTTTTTAATCTTAGAACATACAGATAAGATTTTGATAACAGGATGATGGCATTAGGCTCACAACAAAAGCAACGAGCAGGCGATTCATGAATCAGAGTACTCTATGTATATCTTTTTGAAGAATGAGCACTAGGAACCCTTATTGCAAGCATCTTTCTTTCACACAGTCACTGAATATTCATCAAGCACATAATTTGTGTAAGCTACAGCACTATCAAACCGCACAGTCTAAATAAGGATTAATAATCCAACATTTGATTTCTATTACAACATATCTAAGATGCATGAAATTAGAATATACCCATGAAATTATACTTAATTGTTAATTTGCTTTTGTAGTATGTTTTTTCAATAATTGAAACAAATCTCTTCTCAGTAATTGCAATGGCTATACCAATGTGGTAGTTAAAAAAATAAACAAATAACTTTCTCACGCAATTTACCTTCAGCTGTTTCTTTGATATGCAATTGTAAGCCATTACTCTTCAAGCCTGTCATATTACTGTCATTATCATCAGCATTTGTGACTCTGCCTTTTGCATTCAGCATCATTACTGATTCCTTGGTTTAAAGTGGTGAACTAATGCCTTCCTGCTTCAACCCTGGCTGGCTTGTCAGCTCTTTGTATTTCTCTGCAATCCACAGCTAAACCAATGTTGACGCTTGCCCTCACTGCTGGCAGCCAGCCCACTTCATCCCGTTTTATGACAGCTGTCCAGGCTTTGCTGTCATCCATTCTCTACGCAATTCAAATGCAATGAAATCATGTCATAGTAAACAAATGTTCACTCCCTATAGCTGTGCTACATAACTACATCGCTATGGACTACAAAGGAATTTCCCCTTCATTTTTATTTGAAGACTCCAATGAATTTGGTTCTTTTAGAATCAGGGTAGGTGCTGACTAAATGTTTGGAGAATAATGATCACTATTCGACCAGCTTGGGCTTGGGCTTCTTTTTTGAATTTTGTTTTGCATTTACTGCACGTTGGCTTGTGCTGGTCATGATGGAGCATATGAGAACAGTGTGAAACAATGTCCAAGTCCAGGGACAACCTGATTTATAGATAAGAGATATTCTGTCAAAAAGTAAAAAACAAAGCAATATTTGGCATTAAGATGTAACCCTTTAAAGTAGATATTATTCTCCCCAATTTTAGTTATAAATACTGAGGATCAAAGAGATTAAGTAACTCCTAATCACCACAAAGTTGGTATGGGTCAGAGCTAGGATTTGAACTGGGTTTGAACTGGATTTCAAAGCTCCTTCTTTTTCTCCCACTATCGAATAATTGGATATGTCTTTTCAGCTTTCCAAGAGTTTTCAAATGAGTTATCTAATTTGAACATTATCTCACACCTGTGGAGTTGATCAGACAAAAATGATTATCATATTTTACTGAGAAGAAAACATGGACTTAAGGAAACCTGCTCAAAAGTCACAGTTAATAGCTGGTTGAGTTAATACTTCTCTCTAAATAGACTTATTAACCCCATCTGGAGGGTTTTTTTTTCCCCAGTATATTATGATAATATGTGGAAAGAATGAAATGCTAGTGTTGACATCTTCAACATTAAACTGCAGGCAATTGAGGAACATTGGGCCAGAAATTGTCATGCTAAAAATAATGATGTTGGAATATTAATCTGGCAATAGTTAATGTTATTGGAAATTAGGAACCAATACTAAAGAAGCTATAAAGAAAATATGGCCTCAAAAAGCTAAAAATAAAGAGCAATGTGAAGAGAAGATTATCGGAACATGCTAAGCACCTTATGTACATTATTCTATCTAATTTAATGAATTGATTTTGTCTCACAGCTACCATAGGATGTAGTAATTTTATTCTTTGATTTGCATATGAGGAAATTGAGGGTTAGGGCCTTGTTCAAGGTTATATAACTGACAAAGAGTAGAACTGGAATTTAAATGCAGGTCTCTCTGAGTTCAAAGTCAATTTTACTACTGAGTCTACACAATGACTTTCAAGTTAGTCAAGGTTCTCTCCTAGTTACTATGCCCTAACTCTTGCCTGTGGTTCTTAACAAGTTGTGAGCTTGCCATGCTCTCCACAACATGGCTTATACTTCTGGGTCTTTTCCCCTGTTTGTCTTTACCTAAGAAGCTGATCCTGAACAAAATGTGCTTCCGCCATTATTTCCTCTTTGCTATTCTTCTATATGCGTAATAAGGGTAATAATAATATCTACTCATAAGATGATGTAAAGATTGAATGGGTTGATTTATGTAAAGTGGTTTGAACATAAGGTGCCCCACGTATAGTCAGAACTTCATTAGCAATGAGAAAGATGAAGTTGATCATTTCTCTCCAAACTTTTCCTAAGCACCTACAATGATTTTAATCCTGAGACTGGAGTTTCTGTCATTAGACTAGTAGAATCTGATCTGGCCTCTAGTCGAATGAGTAGAAAAGATACTAAAGTAATACTTTAATATTCCTGGTATAAAAGTATAAGCTTTTTACTCCACAGAAGAGTCAAACAAATTTAAAAGATCTTTCTGATATCATTATAAGCCTCCAAGGCAGTTTATACATAAGGTTCTAAGTGGAAAAGCTTAGGGGTTTGTATCTAGACCACAATGTGAGTGACTGTGATATATTGCTAAGTCTATGCTCATCATTAGACTTGAGGTAATGCATTCTAATTTTCAAATATTTCTTGTCAAAAGTGTATTTTTTTCAGAAGGCCATTTTTGATGCATTATTTGACTTTTCCAAAGCTAATGTTTCTCTAATATTGAGATGAGATTGTTTTCCCTTGCAGTTTGCAGCCAGAAAAGTTGCACTCCAGGCATAAATGGCAACCAGTTCAGTTAACATAATCATTTCTAGAACAGCCAATTTAGTACCTTTCTCAAGTACCAGAGTTATAAATCATCGTATGGTCTCTGGGAGAATCATTGCTCTTGTGAAGGGAAACCATGTGTGTAATATTATTGCTCATCAGTTTTTATTGTGAAATAATAGAATACTTAAAAAAAGCTTCAAGTGAAATATGTCAGATAGAGAAAGACAAATACTGTATGATCTCACTTATATGTGGAATCCTAAAAAAAACAAACTCATAGAAATAGAGAACAGATTGGTGGTTGCCGGGGGTTGGGCGAGGGGGCTGGGGAAAATGAGTGAAGATAGTCAAAAGGTACAAACTTCCAGTTATAAGAGAAGTAAGCTCTGGGGATGTAATGTACAGCATGGTGACTATGGCTAAAATCACTGCATTATATATTTGAAAGTTGCTACGACGGTAGACCTGAAATTTTCTCATCACAAGAAAAAAAAATTGTAATTAAGAAAAGTGATGGATGTTAACTAGCCTTATTGTGGTGCTCATTCCTCAATATAGACATATACCAATCATTATGTTGTACTCCTTAAGCTAATGCAGTGTATTATGTCAATTACATCTCAGTGAAACTGGGAAGAAAAGAAATAATATAATGCCTAGGTAAACAAATGGAAAACCTACAAATGAATCTTCTCTGAAATATAAAGCCTTAAATAGGTTATAAGCCCTTTCCAGGATAATAAAATACTATAAAGGAATCAGTTACTCATAAATGTATAAATGGTTTACCGTTTCCTTGCAGTATTCTATGTGGGCACGGTCATCTCTCAAAAATGTTATTTTTAATTTAAACTTTAAAACCTAAAAGTGCTGATTTTTAAAAAATGCTGCTTTAAGAATACATGATCACAACAAGGCAATGGCAAACTCAGGGCAGGAAAGTCTCCTTGAAGATCTTTACAATAATTAGGTACAGAAAAATGTCTTTGAAAAGTTAATTTTAATTTTCCAAAATGGTTTTCTCCTTACAACATTCCATGTTTTACAAATGAGTTCCAAAGAATAGAAACGTGCTGAACAAAGAGAAGGTACGTTTTCAGGCAAGTCACCAAAAGAACAATTAATAAGGATTAAACATTTTTCACACTTTGTTCAAAAGTGCATGTTTTGATTTGGTTTTCACTTCAGTAATGCTAAATTATAGTAGTGAAGTTCATATGAGCAACCACTCTTCAATAGCCACATTATCCAGGATTACTGTCATTAAATACTAAATTAGCATTAGCTGACTGCTATTGTTTATAAATTATTTTTTTTTCCTGTTTCTGTGAGTTCTATAAATTATATTGTGCAATCTCCTTTCTCTTAAGGGATATAGGGTGTTACAGTGAAAATAACTGTGGCCTAGAAATAAACAAACAAAAAAGAAAAGCTTTATTTATTACGGATCATGCTTGTTTAGGGAACAGGCATTGTTAGAAAATCTTGAGTTTCCTTGTGCCCAATGTCTGCGAATTGAAAATGTCATCACATTCGAACATCAGTGGAAGCTGGGATTTCTAACTACAAAACAGCATTTATCTTCGATGAATTCTTACAAAGCTATTACAGTATCGTACTGGAGTTCTCCTTTCTCTCTCTTTTATTTGATTATATGTATACTTACTGTGTTGATTTATTTTGCTCTTATTTCTTCCTGAGCATACATAGTCAAATGATGTTTCACAATGATTACAACTACGCCTGAAAAGCCCACCAATGGAGAAGAAAGAGGAAAACATTTGATTCAAATGATATTTGAAGCACAATGTATAAAACACATTCACAAAAAATGCCAGAGCTTCTCCTGCTAAATCTTCTCTCTTGGGAGTGTGTGATGGTAGAGGAGAATAGGGGAGCTGGAGGTGTGCCCCCTTGACACTGCCTATTGGACCCCTCTGCACCCCTCACAACCTCTTAGGAGTTGGGGTTATGGAGCAAACTCGGCTTGAAATTTACTCTCATCTCAAATCCTCCTTCAAAAATCACATTCCCTGCCTGAGGGGAAGGGCGTCGGGCAAGGGCGAAAGGGGTAAAGGGGCACATATGTATGATGATGGATAAAAACTAGATTGTTGGTGGTGAAGACAATGCAGTCTATACAGAAATGTAGTAATGGACACCTGAGATTTACACAATGTTATAAGCCAATATGACCTCAGTAAAATTAAAAAAAGAAATCTCACTGCTACTATATCTAGTTGCTAAAGTTTTCTGAATGAAAGTGTCTTCCATCCTCCCAATAATTGAGAGACTTAATTAAATAGAATATTAAAAAGACACAAATGTAGACTATAAAGCAAAATGCAATATATTTAGGATTGCCTCACAGGTACCCATTTTCAGCACCCCATTCTTGCATGCGTAGATTCTTTCTTCTAAATCTTGCTAAAGACTGAATAGATCATTTCTCAATGGAAAAGAGAATAATTTCAGATATCTAACCAGAATTTGCTTGACAGTAATAAATTATATTTTCCTATTTTGGATTTCTTGTGTGAAGAATGGAAGCTACCATAAAAGAATGCATAATGTGATTCTTAGTATATATGGTCCAAAATACAGGAGAGAGAAGATATTTTGAGATGTAGTTATTGTATTTTTTAAAAACTTCTGTCTTTTAACTAGGAAATAGAGATGAATAGGACCCTTGAACAAGAAATAAAGCAGACGAAGAAAGAATATAGTGTGGAGACCAATGTTTACTAGGGTGTTAAAATAACGTTGTATTTGATGTAAATTAAAACACTAATAAATTTTACTCCTCTTCTTATGAGTTTAAAGAGTCAGAAAACATTTCTCTCTGGCATCGGGAGTGAGCTCCTGGGGCCGTGTCCTGATTTCAACAAGTCAGTTGCCAGCCCCATTTCTTCGGCTTGGAGCTGGTCTCGATTGCTTTGGGTGATGAATTGGTAGTGTCTCTGGATGACTTCATAGTTGGAGCAATACTTTCTGCTCTGACATTGCTTTGGTATTTAGTAAACTGTGAGCTGTTCTTAAAGTCCCACCAATGATTCTAAAGGAGCCCACTCCTAGGATTAAAATATGGGTTTAATATAAAGATTTCTCATCACTATCTATTTTCTATTTATTTGCAGTAACAGGGAAGCCATAATGCTGTGCCTATTTCCAAAACTTTTCACAGAATTGCAACATGATGCATAAATTTATTTATATATTTATCCATGTTACTGATTAAAAATTCAGAACAGGAAGTGAACTAATTCTCATTACAATCTTTTGATATATCCATATGAGTCTTAGACCAGATCTACAAGCAGAAAGATGTTTTAATAAAAGTAGCTATCCTTTTATGGAAGATATGTGATTATATCAGGTTTTCTGACTTTTAGCCAGTCTAGGAAACATTTAAATACATGCTAGCATGCTTTATAATCAGCTATAATATTTCCTCATTTTTCTGTTATGTCTATTCTAAGTCTTTCTGAAAATCTTAAGAACGTAGTTTTAGGACTGGAGAAAGTTTTATCAACTGACTTTAGAAAAATAATTATGGGATTGATTGCATTATCCACAAAATTTTTGCTTCACCTTCTTGCAGGGACTACCCCTGGAGGAAAATTTTATTTCTCATCTCACTGACGTCAGGCTTGGCCATGTGAATTCCTTTTGCCAATTAAATGTGAATAGAAGTAATGTGTGACCCTTCTGAGCAAATATTTTAAAAGCATCCTCTAAGTCCATCATCATTCTTTTCTCTCTGCTATGAGAACAGCTTATATGAAAAGGAGGCTGCCCCTTTTGCCTGGGTAGTGGAATCGTGAGCATATGGAGCAGAGCTGCAATGAGCGTTAATGAGAGTGAGAAATAAGCCTTTCTTGCAAGCCATTGAAGTGTTGGGGTGATTTGCTACTGTAGCTTAGCCTATTGACTGATAGAGATAAGCTCATGGAACAAAGACTTGAACAGTGCTGAGCTTCAAGTTTTAGTAATGTAAGATGTTCTTAGAACTAAACTGCAGTGAAGATAAAATGTGGTGCAGAAATTGCAGAATAAGCCTTTATACTTTTTTATTACTTATATCAGATTATTTCACTGAAATATCTTGGCATATAAGTAATGTAAATATATTAAGATAGAAAATCATAATTCTACTTTTATCTCCCAACAGATGAGAGCAAGTGAGAATTAATTTGCCTGCAGTTTTCCAGAGGTACACTTAGCCATCTGTTGATTAAATTATTAATACTCTCACTGAATCTGTGTGTTGTTGTTACTTTTCCTTTGGTAACAATTAAGAAGCACTAGTTTGTAGATTCTCCTTCTTCGTGTAATATAAGTTTAATTTATTCTCTATCATTAAAAATTGTATTACAGAGGAACATATTAAAATATTCAACAGAGGGTAATTAGCTGTCCATGTCGTATATGCAGTAATAAGGCTTGAAACTACTTCTAAATTTAGTAAATAAACTCAGGCTAGAGCAAAACCAACTGGTTGTCTGAAGTTAACAGTTAATTCAGACAAACGAAATGGCTTACGGCCCCCTGTGGACTTGTCGGTTTTCTCCTAACTTTCATATTGCTCAGTTTTCTAATCAATAACAGAATCAAAATTACAGGATTTTCTTTCGCTGAGATATAAATTTCCCTAGTGACTCTCACTGAAGGGCGGAACAATCAGCAATGTTCCAGAAAATCTAACAGATACTGTGATTTCGATAAAAAAGGATGTAAATTTGCTAAGTAATTTTGTTATTTAAAAAGCCAGGGACGTGAAGACATCAAAACTAAAAGGCTTAGAACAAAACTTCTCCAAAAGAGTGACTTCAAAATATTTTGATTAACCGGTCTCTGCTTACTTTTCAAAAAAGAGAATACTTAGAGCCAGAGACTATTTTAATCCTGGTGCCAGCTGATCTTTTTTTCTCCCTCATTTAGTGGCAAATTAATCTCCTGACTATTTTATTTCCAAGGCACGGATATAATTTGAATCAGCTGAAGTTGTATAGCTCGGTAGCAAACCAGATAATTTTTAAATACATAGTTGTATATTGGCTATAATCCTTGCAGGTTTGGGATTCTAGTATCTTCAACTAAACCAGCCTGCCTTCTTGTAGAAAGATGTAATCTTTTCTTCCTCTAAGCAATTTACAAAGGCCAAGAGTTTATGAGGGAAAAGAAAAGAAAGCTGAAGAAAACCTGACATTTTGCACAACACTAGTGCAGCATTGAGAAAAGGTCAGAATAGAACTGAAAATCCATTAAACGTTCTGTATCCTAGGGGATAACCATTGCTGATCTGGAATGCACCACAGAAGTTTTTCCATTACAATTTTTTGGGGATGAGTATTTTGTCTTTAATAGTAACATAGTTTTTGGTGTTCCTGTGACTCTCATTAAGCTACTCAAAGAAACACTAACTCACTATCTTGTATCATTACCCTCCTCAGGTAGAAAAGTCTGGATCTGAGGTTTTTGATGTTTGTTTATTATTTTTTTCTTGTTTTATACTCATTTTCCCTTATCAAGAAGCTAACATAAAGTCCCCCTGACCTCTTAATAGAATATATTTTAAAGGATTACAGTGTCTTGTTTTTAGGTGGGGAATTTCTGTAAAAAGATTATTTTTGTAAGACACGATCAAGCAAAAAGACGTTCTGGACTTTTAAAACAATTTCATGAGTTTCCATAAATAATCTTGGAGAAAATAATTCCTAACTTTTAGTTCATTAAAAAGAAGTAGTATAGTATGACTTTAATAAATATAAAAGATTTTAAAGCTAGACAAAAATAAACAGTATTTTTCGGTAAAAATTTAAGTTAGTATAAAAGCATTCCTTCCAAAAGAGGAAACATTTTTCATACATCATTGTGAGAGAAGAAAATCCCACACTTTTAAACCTGGTATAAGAATCATTCAACAAATAAAATAACGTGGCTTCACTATATTCTTACATTGCTTGAAAACATATTTAAATATTAAAACTTTTTCTTTGCACAAAGTGTAGTTCCTATTTTTCAAATAACCAAATGACTCTTTAAAATCATACTTTAAACAGTGAGTGCATGAAAATTACGTCAAGATATTTACTAAGAAATATTCAAGATCCAAAAACGTGGCTCTACCTAATATATTTCACAGAAAAGAACAGCATATGCATTTTTGTATCGGTACTCATACTTGTATATGTTAAAATATGGTTTTTAAAATTGGACAAGCTCAAGTTCATCACCTTCTGATAGTGATAGTGTATGCTAGCAATGTTTCTACAAATAATTTCGTATAAAAAATTAATAAAGAAGGCCAATATTTGGTCTGCAACAACCAATTGAACACTATGCAGTTATTTGATCAGATGCAAGATTGTAGGAGTAGGTAGAAGAGAAGACCTTTGGCACAAGTTGGTCAGTTGGTCATAAAACCAACTGGGATCAATTTGCAGCGTTTCTGAAAAACATGACCTAATTCCTCCTTGTAATGTTGCCCCTCATCAAATGTAAATCTGATAGAATAATGACCACTCCAATCCTCTGAGCACTCAGCAGTTGGTGATATCATGTTTAGTGGTATGGGTGGTGGGTAGGTTACTTGTGTTTTAGTAATCAGAGACTTAATTAGCACTTTTGAAGAAAATGAGTGAGCCATATCCCTTTGCTTTCATGGATTCCTTGCTACAAGCATTCTATAAAGGACCTTCTGTATGGAAAAAGAGCTAGGAGAATGAAAGATGAGAAAGCACCCAGAGAATCCTACACCCTGGGTACTGAGTAGTATTCTCTTTACATTTTTCTGATAGATCCTGTGTGCAACAAGAAAAATCACACTCCTGAACCAGTTCCCATGTAAACACATTTACCTTCAGATGTTCTAACCCCATCAATCATTCATCTATTTAGCAGATATCTATTCAGTGCCTTGCTTATGCATGAGACAAGAATGAAGAAGAGATAGAGACTCTCCTTCATACATCTTAGAGCCCAGAAACACCACAAATCTCTGAGTCTGGGAAAAGTTTTGTGCATGTTAGGAAATGAAAGAAGGAAGTGTGGCTGCATTCCTCTCCTGTTACTGCTATAACAATTACCACAAGTTTATGAGCTTAAAACACCCTAAGTTTATTACCATACATTTCTGGAGGACAGAAATCCAAAATCAGTCTCACTGGGCCCAAATCAAGGTATCATCAGGCTTGCCTTCCTTTTAGAGTATCTAAGGGAGAATTCATTTCCTTGCCTTTTTCAACTTCTAAAGGCGTCGTGTAATTCTTGGAGTGTGGCCCCTTCCTCCATCTTCAAAGCCAGCGTCATATCATCTTCTCTACTCTCGGGTTACTGCTTCCATCTTTACGTCTTCTCTCTCTGACTCTGATCCTCCTGCCTCCCTCTTCTAAGGATCTATGTGATTATATTGAGCCCAGCTGGATAATCCAGGATAATCTTCTATCTCAAGATCGTTAACTTGATCATATTTGCAAAGCTCCTTTTACGTATAAGGTAATATACTCACGGGTTCCTGTGATTAGGATGTGGACATTTTGGGGGACCATATCAGCCTACCGCAGTAGCCAATGATCTGAGATTCAGCAGTGAACAGTGGTACAAGCAGAAGTTGACAAGTGCGGCAGCGATCAGTTCTCCTAAGTTGTTTAGGCTCCTGTATAAAATTCGGATTTATTCCTAACACCATGAGAAATCTTTGAAGATTTTTGTTGTTTTTTTTCAAGCAAGAAATTTATATGACCTAATCTATGTCACCTGCTCTGTGAACAACAGATTGGAGTGGAGCAAGAGTAAAAATAAAGACTTACTTGTTTTCTATATTTTCATGCATTTCTTTGGAAAATGAAGTAAGTAGCAATTAGGCTGGTGTTTGTGAGATAAAATATTTTATTTTACTAGCTTAGTTCACCATAAAAGGAGTGCCTTTAGCCTCCATACTAGAAAAGTTATTAACTGTGAAATTGGGAAATTAAGGCCATACTATGCATTAGATTTTACGTGAGTTTAGAGTTCAGTGATAAACTCTCAGAAAATGCATGGGTTGCTGCATAGTTAATTGAAAAACATAGTTCCAGTGTTATGTAACTAAAATCAATTACTCTAAGACACAATAGTCACAGCATCAGTCCTAACCATCATTTAAAGTACCTCTTTAATTTGAATATGATCGTCCCACTTCCATACTTAGCTGAATGCTCATAAAAGTTTGAAATGCCCTCCTAACTCTTCTTCTCTTGCTTTTGTGAGAAAAATAGTGATACTACAAGTTGACAACCCAAAATATCTCGGTCATGTAATTTATTTGTGGGATATATTTAAGAAAGCACTTTGCCTAAAATTCAGGGATCCTATGAATTCTTGACATTGTTACCAATGATTTTCAAATCCACATCCTTGGAAATAGCCATGCGAGGCAGTAGAAATAGTTACTGAAAGATTTTGATGGCAAACTGGATGCGGCTCCCGTCGCTTCAAAGAGGAATGGTCTGTACAGCTGTAACAATTCTCTCACCTTGTAGTTCTGCCACCAGGTGATTTCTCCCAGGAAAAGCTGTGTTCACGTCTAGGGCATGGGTTCAGCTCAGATCTATGTTAACTGATTTGAACCACATGAAGGCTAATTGTTGACTTCTTCCTAAAAGAAAATAAAAACTCAGTGGTTTTAAAACAGTTTTACACAACCGAAACGGAAAAAACTGAAGAAAAGGCAAGGCAGGTTCTATCATAAAACTCAAATGTGGACTGAAGCTTCAGGAGGGCCACACATTTGCCCTCTAAAAATTCTTACTAAACTCTTATGGCTGGCTATGTGTCTGAATTAACATTCGAAGGAACGAGCCAACAAAGTTCCTTTGCCCATCTTGATTCATCTGAAGCAGTATAAACTTAGTTGCTTCATGCATGAGCCTCATGAACGTGGCCATTCTGTCCTGAACGAATGTCCATCTACATGGTATATCTCCGATGGTAAATACACGCATAGGACATGACACTTAGAAATAATTATAATTATAAAAGAAAAGCTGGGCATGAACAGAAGCCACTGTGGTTGTGTTAGGACAATTTTCCTTTAATCAGCTTTTAAGAAAATCAGAACAATTAATAAAGAGGTCCACTGGGACAAGTATTTGGATACTTTTAAGATTTTACAATGTTCAGCCCATGAATGCAATTTCTTTTTACCTCTCAGCCTACTTTAAGGGGCTCTTGCAGAAAGAGAGGTTAAGAATAATGCAGCTTCTCTTAGTAACCACTCTTTACCTAGTGACTAAATAGTCTGGCTCCAAACCACCCAGCTCATTGTTTTTCTTACCCACAGTGTGAAAGAAAAATCATCTTTGTGCCAACCCCACATCATATAAAAACCTAACAATGTGTTGAGTGTGACTTAAGAGCCCATAATGCATTTTTCATGAAGGTAAGGAAAATCCATTAAGGAGATTAATTTGTGTTTGGAGAGTCTACCTCTCTACAGCCAGAAATATTTGTTCTGTTAACTGTGGTTTGCTGATACACTGTGATAGTCCTGAGGCCTAGTAATGGCATTGTTATTTGTACCATTATATCTTCTGCAGATGGATCACATGAATTATTTAAACAGTTATTTCTCAAAGAGAACTATTGATTTGGTGCTAAACTTTCTCTTTTCTTTTTGGCAATTATTATAGTTAAAGGTTAAAAGAAAAAAGACTATTCTAGGCCTAATAATTTCTTCAGGAGTATTCATGTTTGTGGAATGCTGCTGTTTTACACCCAGATAATGTTCATTTGCTGCTACTCTGCTAGAACTTTCTAGAAATGTAATGTCTATATTACATTGTTTAACTGATTAGCAACATCATGGATTTAGCCATTTTGATAATCTTGTTGAAGAAAGATAATTAATTGACTTGAGTTGAATTCTGTAGTTAAGAATTTTGAAATAAGAAAAAGGAGCTTTTATGTTATACATAATTTAAGTCACACAAACTCATTACAATGAGGTGTGGTCTGAGGGAAGGGAGCAGATTGCATGGTTTTATCCTTTACATTGCCTCACAGCTCAATTATTTATACACATGGGCAGTGATTCTCAAGTTTGCTGGTTGGAATTGAAGCATTTAAAAAATAAACATCCCTGGGTCCTCTTTCAGAGTTTCTGATCTAACTGGTCTGGAGTTGAGCCTGAGGATCAGTTGTTTTCCAAGTTCTTCAGGTGACTCTAATCTCCAGCCAAAGTTGAGAACCGTTAAACTAGAGGAAGAAGAAAAGATCTAAAAGTGGTAGAAACGGGCAGGAGAAATGGAAGGAAGCAAATTCTATTTTTTCTCCAAAATATTTTCATCAACCAGGCTGGTTTCATATTTTCCACTTAGGGCTTTTCTGTGAGGTATTACTGTTGCATAGTGCTGTTAACCAGAAATATAAAGCATGTGAGACATGAGGTTCTCATTTTTTTGTAGCTGCTTCAGACTGCATATGTGGCTGCTGCATATGTTTGTGCAAGGTGTTGACTGCACAAAGACACACACCTGGTCATGAAATCGAGCCTGTGCTCCCCTCTTCAGGCTGCACCCTGATGTGGGACTTTTCCTCTCAGAGGAAGAAGTGACCTTCTTCTAATTCATAGAGGTGCTGCACAGGATAGTGGTAGACCTGGAAGAAATGGAAGAAATGGAAGATTCATGTTGTAGATTAGATTTTTGGGTGAGCCAATAGAAGGTGCCCTTGCACCAACCTATATTCTGTGATCTCAGAGAGAAGAGTGGCGTCTCAAAGCAAATAGGAGATCCAAACTGGCCTTGGGCACCCAGACATCACACTCATTCAGCAGCCATACTTGACCGAACTCCCGAGGCCAGAAGCAGGATGGACAAGAATTGTGCAGTGATGGCAAAAAAAAAGAAAGGAGTTGATAAAAACTCCCAATCTTCCAAGACAGCTTGATCTTACTATAGGGGATACCCTGTAATAATTATCCTTTTATATAGGAGTAATAAATTTCATGTTTAAGACAGAGGTGTTTGAGATGGCTACTTTTACTTTAAATAAGCTCATAAAGAAGAAAAGCGATCCTACAGGGCCTTGACAGGAGGAATTAGGCTAGACACTTAGAATACTGTAGGATTTATGGAAACACACACACACACTCACCCAAACACACACCACACACGCACAAACTCACAGATCAAGCACATATTTATTTTATTAGAATTCTTGGATGCTCCAACCAAGCTATGTTAGAAACATAGAAAAGTGAGAGAGATATGACAGCAAAATGATTAAGAACGTGGGGTCTAGAGTCAGATTAAATAC
Organism: Equus quagga; assembly: GCF_021613505.1. NCBI lineage: Eukaryota > Metazoa > Chordata > Mammalia > Perissodactyla > Equidae > Equus > Equus quagga. Next base: position 17,740,490 of record NC_060269.1, read on the forward strand.
AATTTTAATTCTGTATAACCTCGAGAAATTCACCTAACTTCTTACATTCTAATTTCCTCAATTAAATAGAGGATAAGAGTGAGGGGACCTACTGTGTATGGTTGTTGTGAAGGTTAAGTAATGTAATCCATGTAAAGAGCTCAGCTCAGAGCTTAGCACATTGTAAGTACTTAATACAAATTAGGTATTATACTTTTTACTAAGTACTCAATCTAAGCTTAACAAAAGAATAAACACCTTAACATTAATTCTCTGCCAACATATTACAAACGCTTCAGAATTGTCCTCATTACAAAGTAGTTTCTACACTGAGGGAGCTTTTCCTTTTTAAAAATTTGCAGTTAAATACAATCATAAGCTTGGAGAGAGACAGGTTTCTAAAATATTGGCAGGGACCCTGGAATTTTTAAAAGTAATAATAATTCTTATCTCCCTTTCAATCATCTGAACCATTCTGATCACTGCCAAAACACTTCTTTGTTACCATGGAGACCCATAGAGACATTCATATATTAAATAACAAACATTACTCAACAAGAATAGAACTGAGGATGAGCTACTCCTCTTTAAATTCCTGAATTAGATTTAATTTTGCCATAAAATGGGCATGAAAGAGATCTGAACATATGGAGAATTCTGCAAGTTTAATTATAAAGCAAATTTTGTGCCTTGAAATACAGTATAATCTGTACAGTGAATAAGTGGGGCTCACTGAGTGTAATGAGAAATTATATTTTCTTCTCTAATAGTCATTATTACACATGGCCATTCTCTATGGGATAATTCTTGCCCATCTTTTTGAATAGAATTAAGAGATTTTTCTGGATGCTCTCAGGTGACAAAATACCGTTTGGTGACTCTAATCCTCCACCCAGTCTCAATTCATAATACACTTTTAATTTGTTAACATGTTTAGTCCTGTAAAATTGTCAAAATGCTGCACTCCTTTCAAAGGAAAATTTCTTGGTCTCTACTGGCTTTGGGTGTGTATTTGTGGTCAGTGGGTGTCTAAGATGCACAATAATCTTATTCTAAGAAATACCCCAAATTCACAACCCTCCTGCCCTCTCCATCTTGTCATCTGTTATATCCTACAAAGGTGAAGGCATTAAGAGCCAAGAGCCATAAAGGATTTTGCTCCCTTCCTTTGCGTGTCCTGCACAGGCATTCTTGAAACCTCCTTTTGGAATTTGGGAGAAGTTAGTGTTTAATGTTCTTGGGCCTTAGTTGAAATCCTTTCTTTTGTAATACTCTCCTGTGTAAACTGGTAGGCTGTGAGGTGTATCTTAGATGGGACAAGGACCATATATTTTAAGGAAGTATTTTCCAGTTCTTGAACTACTGGAGTGCTCAATTTAGCCATAGTAGCTTTTGTTTGTGTGTTTTCTAATTAGTAAAGTGCCATTTAATAAAATGTAGCCACTCTTTAGTCTAAGATGCTACCAGAAAATGTGAGATGTTACCAGGAAAATTAATACAGCTTCCCCAAGTCATTGGATACTGTAGGCATTTTAAATCTTCCACTTTCTCCCTGCTCTACTTCTCTTCTTTCTTTTTCTTTAACAAAAGTAACAAGAACAACAACTAGCAACTTAAGACTTTCTGTGTCTCAGGCAGTGTCCAGGTACACACAGTATACCTTGAAATTTGGCTAAGCGTAATACTCAACAATACTAACTATCCCCGGATAATGTACATCCGGAAGGTGAAACCCAAAAATCAAACTTTATAAATTTTAGCCAATACTTGAGAAAATTGATTCCTCTGAAATCATCCTATCAGCACTAGTATTTATCAGCTTTCATTTTCTGAAAGAACTCCGGGCCAGTCTGGCAAAGTTGCCATGGGTAATTCTTTTTATTTTGAGAAGAGTGGAAAGGCATTTTGTTCTTGTAAGAATCCGGGAAATGTTTTTGTTCAATGGAAAATATTCCATTCTTTCTTTACAAACTGCAGCAGCAACACCTCCCACCTGTCAGAGTTATATATACACCAACAAGAGGATTTAATCATTTTCCCAAGCTTGTGTGGTGGGCTGAGGCCCCGCGTACAATGTGGAGGGAGGTACATATGCATGAGGAAGAGACTCATTAACTCTATGGCAAGTCTGTGGTTCAAAGTATCTATTTTGTGGAGGGTCAAAAAAGGTTATGTAACTCTCATTTTAATCAACATTTCCAAAATGTTAAAGTAGACTTGTTTTCTTTTTAAAAGGACAGGGAAAAAGAAGTAGAGATAATTCCTCTAATAGTATCAAATACACTTAGAGGCAGACATTTGGGAATAAAAAACGTTATGTTCAGATTTTCAAGGGCTTAAAGCTTTTCAAATAAATGTATGCACCATTAGCATTCACTCAGCTATAAAGGCTTTGATCTTCCTTTAAAAGAAGCTAGGAAAAAAAGAAGGGAGTAAAAGAAAGAAGTGAGAAAGCGAAGCTGTCAGCAATTTGAATGCTGCCAATTATCACCCCACTTATAAAGAGCTAATTAAACACGACTGCTTCCAAGAAGAATCATTTTTACTCTTTTTGTGTTCTCTTTTTATTTGTACTGTAAAGAAACTTGGTTATTGATAAGACCCACGTTGCAAGCTGAACTGGAATGTCTTTCTGCAATAATGGTACCATTCCTCTAATTTACTCCAGTCCAGTCTATTTGGTATTTCTGGTTTAGGAATTCTCTTCTCATGACTTCAGCCTTAAGTTCAGTTTCAACAGTTTGCAAATAAAATGGAGCATTACTAAATTTCTGTCTGTATCTCTAGTTCTCTCTCCGTATGCAGACCGGAACATAAATACAATCTGTTTATTAATATTTCCAGCAATTAATAATTATTGTCCAGCAATACACTCAAGACCTGAAATCATTCTAAATGAAGGCTTTCCTCTGCCTCATCTTCTTGTTTTCAATCATCAGGCATATTTATAACTGTCTCCTGACGATCTCTATCTAAATGGTGTCCTTCCTTTCTGTTTGTACTTCCATTGTCTTTGCTCAGGCCCTCACTCCTTCCCTTGGATATTAGTGAAATTTGCTCTCAGTTGCAAATGGTTTCCTCCTTATTTTGAAGACTCTCCTCAACAATGCTTTTCTCAGTGGAACCTAAATAATCTTGCTTTTAGAACATTTTAAATGAATAATGAAGTAAAATAATAAATACAGAAAATTTTTCAAAACAAAATTGTACATCTCATGAATTATATTACAAAGCTAACATCTGTGGAACCACCACTCAAGTCAAGAAATCAAACACGGCCAGAACCCAGAATTTCCCCTCATACCCCAAACCTCATAAACCTAGTGCCTTTGCAAGTATTTTGCTCACTTTCTGTAGGATTGTCTTGTTCTTATTTGTAGGAGTTCTTTATATATTACACACATAGGCCCCTTTTTGTTCATATGTGTGAAAAATTACTTCCCTCTCTCCTTAACTTGGTTTTTATTCTCATTATACTCTCTTTTTTTGGTTTTGGTTTTTTCTCATTTAAGGAAGATTGGCCCTGAGTTAACATCTGTGCCAATCTTCCTCTGTTTTGTATGTGGGTCACTGCCATAGCATGGCCTCTGGCAAGTGGTATAGATCCACGCAGGGGAACTGAACTCAGGCCACCAAAGTAGAGCGTGCCAAACTTCACCACCAGGCCATGGAGCCGGCCCCTCATTGTACTCTCTTTTAATGGACACAAATTTAAAATTTTGATTCCAATTCTTCAGTCTATTTCTTTATGGTGACTGCTTTTTGTGTCCAGTTTAGGTATCCTTCTCTACTCTTATAGCATGAAGACATTCTTGCATATTATATTTTGGAAGCTATATTATTTTTTAAATCACAATTCAACCTATGATTTACGTCAACTTGATTTTGTGTGTGGTGTGAGGTAGTGGTCAAGTTTCTTCTGCATGGATTTCCAATTTTCCCAGCACTATTTATTGAAAAGATCATCCTTTCCCCAATGCTGTGCAGTGCCAAATTTATTTTATGTCTTGTCCTTGTAGCTGTGCATCTCTGCCTGGGATCTCTGGTTATCTATTGTTGAATTATTTATCTTATAGTACAATGTCTTAATTACTATAACTTCATAAAAAATCTTAAAATCAATTAAAGTAAGTCCTTCCAACTTTCTGAAAAAATATCTTCTTGATTTTTCTTAGTGCTTTGCTGTGTATCATTTTAGATCTACTTATCAAGTTTTAATTGGGATTGCCTTGATTATATAGTAACTATCAGGGAGAGTGACATCTTTACCCTACTGAGTCTTTTGAAACATGAATATATTGTATCCCTCCATTTGTTTAGGTCTTTTAAAATTTCTATTAATAACATTTTATTCCTTTGCATAGAGATCTTAGACGTCTTCCACATCTTCCGTTACATTAATTCCTCCTTATCTCAGATATTTCAAAACTATTATAAAAGCATGTATAGATAGATAGATAGATAGATATGTACTATCTAAATGTTCATGGATTTTATTTAAAAATACAATAGGCCCTTTCTATTGAGTTTTATCTAACCACACTTTGCAAATATCATGTTAATTCCAATAATTGATTCATAGACTTGAATTTTCAAAAAACTTCATTATCTTCTTTCTTTTAGTTTGTTGGATTTAAATCACTATTTTTTGTTTGTCTAAATTTCTAATTGATTTTTAGGGTTTCCCCATTCCTAATACGTGCATTTAAGGCAAGAGTTGTCTTTAAATATGACATGTGTTGATATGTAGCATTTTACAAAATATTAATTATTATTTGTTTATGAATAATTCCCAGTGTCAACTTTAATTTTTTTTCCAACCGCTGCGTTATTTAGGAATGCATAGTCATGCATCGCTTGATGATGGGGATACATTCTGAGAAATGTGCCGTTAGGTGATTTCATCATTGTTTGAACATCGTAGAGTGTATTCACACAAACCTAGATGGTGCAGCCTACTACACACTTAGTCTATATGGTTCTAGTCTTACGGGACCAACATGATATATGTGGTCCCTCCTTGACCAAAGCATCATTATGCAGTGCATGACTATATTCTTTTAAGAACATATCATATTCTGTAGGTTACCGTTTTCTATGATTTCTTGCTTTATTACATTGTTGGATTAAATCTTCTGTATGATTTCAATTTTGAAGCTTATCAAAACAAGCTTTAGACCTGGCATATTTTGTTTATGTTTTATGTGCACTTGAAAATAACGTCCATGTTGCAGCTTTGGGGATTAGAGTTCTTTATATATCCATTACTTCAAGTTTGCAATCATGCTTTTCAGACATACTATGCTCTTAATACCTGTACTTTTCTACTTGTTCAATCCGGTACTGATAGAAATATCTCAAAATCTCCTGTTATTATAAAATTGGCTATTTTCCTTTTATTTATGTCAGATTTTACTTTACATGTTTTGGAGTCATGTTTTTAGGTGCATACAAATTTATAATTTTTATATCTTTCCATTGAATTTTTTTCAATATGAAATATCCCTCTCTATTTCTAGTAATAAATTTTACTTGTAAGTCTATATGATTCATATTAATATATCTATACATGTTGTCGTCTTTTGTAATGTTTTATTGTATGTCCTTTTCCTTTCTTTAATTTTCAGTTTTTCTCTTTATTTTATTTTATATCTATAACATAAAAACATTTAACAAAGTTACTTTTTGTGTCTTATCCAACCCAACCATCCTTTCACCTTAATGGCAGCATTCGTTCTATTTATATGAAATAATTGACATAAACTGAGATCAAACTGCTCAGTTCATGAAGTCAAAGTTGTGTATAATAGCCTCTAGAACACAGTTCAAATTTATTATCATACCACAAAAGTTCCTTTGTTAACTGATTCCTTCATATAGCTCTGATCTTATTTTCCCCACCAATGTATATATCTGTTTATCATCCCACAACTTCAAATTCCAATTGTATCTTGAGGTTGAATATATGCATATATATTTCTGTGTCCTAATTTTATGCTAATAATACGCATATACATGAGTACATATTTTTCGAGATCAATAATAAGCTGAAGCTTTGTATAACATCAATATAAATTAGAACTACATAAGTTTTATTCCAATATGGATGGCAAAAAGGATGTTTGATGGTAGATAACAAACTGAGTTACATCACTGGTACTTCTTGCCTATTTAACACACATATAAGCATACAACTACAAAGAGAGTTAAGGTGTTGTATGTCAATTCTAAATATTCGATTTTTCTTCACGCATGATAGAAATTGTTTTCAAGTGAACTCACACACAAAGTTCAATTTCAATAGATACTTTTGGATATGTAGATATGGAACTATACAAAAAATATTTATTTGTGCACACCTATTTTATTTACATTATATAGTGACAAATAGCCTGTGTAAAGTGGGCAAATGAGAAATAGTTCAGTCAGAGAATGTTTAATTATGATGAAAATTGGAGAAGGGGGGGAAGCGGGAATATCTCTCACTTTTTCAGTAAGATGAGCCTCTCCTGAGTAAATGGGGTTATGAATATCCTTTAAACAATAACCAAACAATAAAAATAATATTATCAGCAACAATACCTGAGTGCTCATTATTTGCGAGGTTCTGTTCCAGGTTCTTTACGTGCATAAACCCATTATTCCCCTAATAGCTCATAAGGTAAGTTATTATTATTATCTTCAGTTACAAATTTTTCAAAAATGAGTACAGAGAGATTAGGTAACTGGCCCAAGGTCACAAAGCTGGTAGGTGTCAGAGCTGGTGTTAGATTAAAGGCAGACTTGTTCTGTTTCAAAGTCTGAGCTGTTAAACATGATACTATGTCACATCAGAGCAAGCAAAAGGGTTTGCATTTGTATCATTCGGTGGTTCCTAAACTGAAGTTCTGGAGGCACTGGGGACCTCACTGGAAGCAACAGACGTCTCTGAACGATTTTTAGGTTTCTAAGTAGCATGGTTATTACGTATACATTCTCCTGTGATAAAATGTCTCCATTTCCATTTAATCAGTAAATATTTCTGTGCAGGGCTCTCTTTGAGGTCCTGGTGATACAGCACTGAAGAAAACAAAGTTTTTCCCCTCAATAAACTTACATTATATGGGGCCGGCCCGGTGGCGCCGCGGTTAAGTTCACACGTTCTGCTTCTTGGAGGGCTGGGGTTCGCCGGCTGGGATCCCGGGTGCGGACATGGCACCGCCTGCACGCCATGCTGTGGTAGGTGTCCCACGTATAAAGTGGAGGAAGATGGGCACGATGTTAGCTCAGGGCCAGGCTTCCTCAGCACAAAGAGGAGGACTGGCAGTAGTTAGCTCAGGACTAATCTTCCTCAAAAAAAAAAAAAGCAAAACAAAACAAAAAAAAGAAGCTTACATTATAGTAGGGGAAGAGAGATGTTCAGTAAGTGAACAAATAGCATGGTGGACGTTTGATAAGTAAACAGATATAATATAAAGTAATACAGAAACTGGCTCCGCCACTTTCAAGAAGTGTCATCTTGGGAAAATTAGTTAAACTCTCTGTATCTCTGTTACCTCCTCTGTATAAATGTGAAAGGGCAGGGGCAGCCCTGTGGCCGAGTGGTTCAAGTTCTACACACTTTGCTTTGGTGGCCCAGGTTTGCGAGTTCAGATCCTGGGTGTGGACCTACTCCACTCACCAGCCACACTGTGGAGTTGTCCTACATATAAAAAAAAATGGAGGAAGATTGGCACAGATGTTAGCTCAGGGCTAGTCTCCCTCAGCAAAAAAAAAAAAAAAAAAGGTGAAGGGGAGAAAATAATACCTACCTTGAGGTGTTATAAAAATTAAATGAATAAATATTTATAAAAGTCTTAGATCTGCGTCTGGTACCAAGTAAGCACTATAAAAGCATGTGCTAAGTAAATTTTATAAAGCATGTTACTAAATGCTTTTACATAAGAGAAATTAAAGAAATTAAGTATTAAGGTAACTAAGAGAGGAATAACTTGGTATTTTAGGAAAAAAATTCTCAGGGAAGTTGTCTCTAAATAAGTTTCCATGTAAGCAGAGACCTGAGAAAAAATTGAGGAAGTGAGCCTTGAGCTACTTGGTAAAGAACATTGCAAGCAATGGGAATAGCAGCCTTGGACATTGGTTGAAGTGTTGAAAGACCATCAGGCAGGGTTCCGAATGTCTGCAGCACCAGGCGAGGGGAGAGCGTGGTGGAGATGAGATCAGAGGGGTCGTTGTAAGAGACACTGGTACAATCTGCTTTGATGGTGAGCGAGTTTAGAGAACAGAGGAGGGTTTTGAGCAGTAGGACTGACACGATTTGACTCACTCTGTGTAATTTTCACACTAATTGCCACTGAGAGCTGAGAGAATTCATTGCAGGAGTCAAGAATGGGAAAAAATCATTAGTCAGAAATTATTCCCCTGGAGAAGTGATGTTGGCCTGAACTAGCTTGTTACTGGAGGAGGGTGTGGGAAGTGATTGGATCCTAGCAGACTTTTCTGCTTTAGATTTGAACGCCCCAAACTGAACTCTTCAGGTTTCTCCCACTGACGCCTCTCTCCTAACTACTCCCTTAAGGATCTTTCTCATCTCAGGAACTGAGGACTGGACTCCAATCCTTCTTTTGTTTAGTTCAAATATGTTTTCTTTCTTTTTCTTCCACCATTCCATCCTTTCTTCTTTCTTTCTTTATTTTATTGAGGCAACATTGATTTGTCACATTATATCAATTTCAGATGTGCGTCATTATATTTTGATTTCTGCGTAGACTACATCATGTTCCTCACCCAGAGACTAATTATCATCTGTCACTGCACAAATGTGCCCTGGCACTCCTTTGGCCCTCCCCCCTCCCCGCTTCCCCTGTGGTAACCATCAATCTAATCTCTGCCTCTATGTGTTTGTTTGTTGCTGTTGTTGTTATCTTCTTCTTATGAGTGAAATCATATGGTATTTGACTTTGTTTGCCTGACTTTTCACTTAGCATAGTACCTTCAAGGTCCATCCATGTTGTCACAAATGGAAAGATTTCATCCTTTTTTATAGTTAAGTAGTGTTCCATTGTGCATATATACCACATCTTGTTTATCCATTCATCACTTGATGGGCACTTAGTTTATTTCCAAGTCTTGGGTATGGTGAAAAATGCTTCAGTGAACGTAGGGGTACATGGATCTTTATGCATTTGTGTTTTCATGTTCTTTGGATAAATACCCAGCAGTGGAATAGCTGGTAGCTCTATTCTTAATTTTTTGAGGAATCTCCATACTGTTTTCCATGGTGGCTATACCAGTTTACACTCCCACCAGCAGTGTATGAGAGTTCCCTTTTGTCCACATCCTCTCCAACACTCGTTATTCTTGACTATAGTTCAAATATCTTAAAGTCATCTGTGACTGCCCTTTCTCTCCAACACCTTGTATCACACTCATGAGTGAATCATACCAGTTTATGTTTAAAACATTCTTGTCTAGCCAATTCTCCTACTACCTTCTGAATCTAAGCTGTCACCATGTTTTCGCCTACATTATTAAAATAACATTGTAATGGTTCTCCCTTCTTTCATCCTCCCCCCTTAAATATGTTCTCAATAGAATGGGTAGAGAGAGAGAAAGTCTGTTTAGATGCATTAGCTTGGGTCAGTCCTTTCTTCTGAATTCTACATCAGCTCCCCATCTCACTGCGAATGGGAGCTGAAGTCCTGCTGGTGGACTCCAAGGCCCCACATGATCTGCTCATCACATCCTGTACCTGGTCTCCCCTTCGTCTTACTTTCAATACTCTGGCTTCTTAGTATTTCTTGAGTATTCTAGGCACAGACCACCTTAGTCTTTAGTATTTCTTTCTCCTCTGCTTGAAATGTTTTGTCCAGTGAAATCCAGATGACAGAGTCTCTCACATCCTTCAAGTCCTTACTCAAAGTCACCTCCATGAAGTCTTCCCTGGCAACCCAATGAAAAGTTTCACACCCCTACGCCTCCACATACGCACTCTGCTTTGTCCCTTCTCTACTTTTCTTCTTAGCATGTATCACTATCATTACTTCATACAGTATGCATTTCTCTTAGTTATATTGCTTATTGTCTCTGTCTCGTGTTAGAATTTAGAAAGTATCAGACCAAAAATTTTTTGTTTTTATAACCTCTGTCTCCCAGCATATAGAACAGTGTCTAACATACAATAGATGTTCAATAACTATTTATTAAAGAATGAACAGGCTAATGATAATGAATCTAACTTTCTAGAATAAATCCAGTCAATGGTTGACATAATCTCATCTCCCTTATTAAAATCAATGTCCTGTTTTTCAGTTTGGGGAGAGAGGTGAGAAATTAAAAAAGAAAAAACTGCATGTATGTATCAGCATTATATACAACAGAAGAGTAATTCAATTTAGCTGATAGTTATTGAACACTTACATGTCTCAAGACTTTTGCTGGGATGTGACAGATATGAAAATTAATAAGCTATGCTTCTGCACACAAGTGGTTCAGAATTTGTATTATTCAAGTTGCTATTTTGTGAACATTTCATGCATGCCAACAGTGAAGCTATCTCAGTTACTTACATAATCTCATTTTATATTCTCAACAGTGTCATGTGCTATGAAAAGCATAAGCTTGAATTTCATCTACATCACTCTCAAGTTTTGTGAATTTGAGCATATTCCTTACATTCCTAGACCTCATTTATCACATTTGAATAATAAAACAGTTATTGAGCATATTCAATGCATTAATACATGGAAACTGCTTAGCATAGTGGTTGTGAAATGGCAAACTGTGTATTTTAATTATATGAATAATTATTCTACATCTATTCTTAATTATTTAATTTTATTATTAAGAGTCTTTCCAACTAAGGAGTTTCTGAGGACAACTATACTATGAATATATAATTAGAAGATAATATTGTTGAAAACACAAAATTATGCAGTTTGGCAATGATATATGAAAATGCCTCCGCTGCTGGTGGGAATGTTATTTGCTACAACACTTCAGGAAAAATTAGGTCACAGGTATCAAGAGGCTTAAAACTGTGGAACAAACATACAGGGTCAGATAAAATCTAAGAATGGAGAGTTTGTTCAGAAAAAAAACCAAAATAAATTGAGTAGCATACACTTAGACTAATTTAAGGAAGCGTTTTAATCTGAGACTAAAAGCTATGGACTTGAACTGCTAGATAATAGAGAATTATTAAAAGGTTTTTTAAGTTTTATTTTCCTAGGACTATGTATAAATTTGCATTGGAAAAGAGGGACACTGAAGAAATGTAGAGTCTACTAAGTATTTATAGCAACTGCCCAAGTATTTAGTAAAGTGACATTGAGCCAGTGGTAATGTTTAAAAGTGAAAAATTTGAGAAGATTATAAAAGAAGAATTGCTAAAAATTCAAGACTTGAAATTTTCTATTTTTTAAATTTCAGCAACTCTGAGCTCCAAACATTAAGAATCTGTAACTTTCTCTTTACTGAAATTTTGAGTCATTTTTAACTAGCAAGGATTAGAAAGATCAATGTCTTTTTGACTAAGGGCATGAAATCAAAAGCCTAAGAACAACAACAAAAACCTCATAAATCATTGAGAAAATTTCACTAAATGTCAATGTAAATTTAAAAAATAAAAAATAAAATAATAAAAATAAACAATTATATGGAGTTGTCAGTTGAATCAAAGCCATTAATTTGATTTTGAGGGACTAAATTGAATTATTGAGCTCACTAATTTAATTCAGAAATGGCTTCCCCTGTCATAAAGAAATTATTCTCCCTTTTGAGTAACATAAACATTTTTTATAAATTTGTGTCCCTTAATATCACATGCATGTAAAAATTTTATAGTGCTTAAAATATTTCAAAATTTTACTTTTAATTGACATTTGTTGCCAGTAGCAAATAATTACATGCAAAATGCATTTTTGTTTGGGATACTGGTGATTCTTTATTATGAATGGAAAAATTTAACAGAAGCTTATTCTTATAAGTATCCTCACTCCAATTTTTCAGTTTAATTAAACACAGATGGTTTGTACAAGGCTAAATGTTTATCTTTTTTCTTTGGAATTTATTGGTATCTAAACCAGTTGCTTATCGGTTAAGATTCTTCCCTTAAAGTATGTATTTGAATAATAAACTATTATAACATAATAGGGACAAATGGATGTTTACACCTAAACTGAATGATATATAATTTTCATGGTCACCATTTTCTGTTTTCAAAAGCCTATTTTGGCTTTTTTCCAGTTTCCATCCACTTCATTAGTCCTCCATGAATTGTCCAACATGACAGTTATTTGATTTAACCAATTCAAAGGCATCCTACTGAGTAAGTAATCAGGGCCTGCTGATTCAACATTAGACTGTAGGGAATAACTCTTTCAAACTATATTATCTCTCAGTGTATAACAAAGAACACTTGGATTTTAAATTTGGATTAAACCTGATAATTTTCAACTGAAGCTTCCAACTAGGTAAAGATTATCCACTTACGATTATTATAAATACTAAATCTTAACAATTTGCTTAGAAGACAAGTAAACATCCTGTGTCCTTTTTATATTTTAAAATATTGCAAAACTTGAATTTCTTTGCAGGAAAAAGCATCCTAAATAATTTATCAAACTACTGTTAAACCCTGAAATAAAATCAATATTTAGCAATTCTCTTCATAATTAGTTAAGGGTTTTTTGTTGTTTGTTTTTTGCTTTTTGTCTTTTGTTTTTTGCTTTTTGTCTTTTGTTTTTGTTTTGTTTTAGTTTTTTGCTTGAGGTTCTGGGCACCATTCCACGTTTCCACACAGTTCTAGCAAGATCTAAAAGTTGAGATGTTTCCAAAGCAACAACTGTATGCATATTATCCTTTTTCTTTGAAACCAGAGAAGATGATAGAAGTGATCTACATATGAATGTAATATCTTTCTACTCAAACCACATTTTAAAAAATAATTATAGAATCTTATGGAAATATTTTGTGTCAATTGGTATCTAGCACACGATACATAATTCCAGCCTTGAGCACATTCCATGTGTGATCCTCTTGCCTCCTAAGCCATCATTCAAGTCATTGTCCACAGCCTTCATTATTTTCATCAGCAGAAAGGGAATTTAAGAGTATTACACAGAAGGAGCAACAATTCTTCCTTCTAGGGTCTGGTTCGGGCTGGAAATTGTTCTTCCCATAAGAAGAAAAACTATATTAAGCCTATTTCCAATACTCTAATAGGCTCAGAAAATAGAGAAAGAGAGAAGAGGTGGCACCACTAAAAATAATCCACAATATTTCTATAACAATTAAAACATAAATGGCATTTTCAGTACATTTGAAATGTAGTTAGTATGGAAATATTAACATAAGAAATAGCTATTTCTGATGTATCTGAAATAAAACTATCCTAACCAAAAGTTTCAACAGAATATGACCAAGAAAAGAAGAGAATTAGGAGTATATGTGGACAGAGAAAATATTTTTCCCCATAAAGGTTCTAAGAATTTGCCAATTCCTTTAGAGCTGATATATCGTAATTGTATTTAAATATTTGTATAAAATTAAATTTAATTGGGGCTGGCCCCGTGGCCGAGTGGTTAAGTTCGCGCGCTCCGCTGCAGGCGGCCCAGTGTTTCGTTAGTTCGAATCCTGGGCACGGACATGGCACTGCTCATCAGACCACGCTGAGGCAGCGTCCCACATGCCACAACTAGAAGAACCCACAACGAAGAATACGCAACTATGTGCCGGGGGGCTTTGGGGAGAAAAAGGAAAAAATAAAATCTTAAAAAAAAAAAAATTAAATTTAATTATCATTCCACAAAGTGTGTTTTGTCACTCTCTATCTACTTTGTGTTTTGTCACTCTCTGTCCTTACAAAGGCATGATTTAAAAGAATCTTTTACAAATACAAGAATGAAGCATGAAATAGTAATTGTAATCAAACTCATGTGGTCAGAAAAAGACAGCCATAACAATTAATACTCCTTATTGAAGGATTTCCACCAGATGTTAGGTATTACTAGATCCAGCTTAACTTTACTTTCTTTGAGAATTATTTCTTCTTATCCATCTTCAATGAAATAAAAATATTCTTAGCATTTATTTAAAATTTTAGGGGGAAATGCACCTTTGACATCACAGATTATGTTGAAGCTGCTGAATCACTGGTATGGACCAGGTTTCCTTAATTTTTGTTTTTGCTCTTGCCATAACTTACATAAATAGAGCATGCCAGGCATATTGTCACCTTATCAGTGCACATCAGTAAAGGAAATGTGCATATTTGTGAGGTTATTTTTAAAAAAATGAATTTAAATACTTTCCTGGAAGTTTGTAACCTTGAAAGGGGAGGGAATTGAAAGATAAGCAAAACTTTCTTTTAATATTATGTAAAGAAGATTACATCGATTTTAAAACATCATACTGTGGCATCTAAAAAAAAAGGCCTTGAAACATAAAGAGAGGAAATAGTAATTGACAGAATGATCTATAGAACTTTGAACTTAAAGACCTTGGTTCTGGACGTGACCCAAGCTGTTATCAAAAGAAAATTAGGTGACCACTAAGTTCTAAAAATATGCAAGACATCAACAATTTGTAGTTCTATCTTAAAATAGTGGAACATTTCATCTTTGTCTTTATAATTATTTTCAACTATTCATTCATTCTTTCTTTCATTAGGGAATAACATTAGAATTTAATGTTTTTCATCTGTAGTGAAGTTCTTGAAGGGGTGTTTTCAAATATAGACATAAAACAAACAAAACTTATAATATAGAAATTCCACTAGTATTTATAGACCAGATAATTCATACCAAGTTTTCCACCAATATAAATGGAATATCTATCAACCAATGTTGGGTATATTCTAGGAATGTAGAATAGATTTACAATTCTACATTTATTAATGCAATGACTTACCCAGACATGTATGGATAAAGCATTTCATTAATAAAATGAAGGAGAAAAAACATGGGACTTTCTCAATAGATGATAGGGAAGCATTTGATCCAATTCAATATGCATGCATTACTAAATAAATAAATAAATAAAGCTTCCAGTAAATTAGAAATAAACGAAACTTCCCTAATATGATAAAGAAAAACTACATCATAAGTCATACTTAATGACTTTTCTTTATGAAAAAGGGGAAGGAAGTTAGGTAAGGATACATTGACACCTCATTTTTTCAATATTATGCAGCAATTCCTAGCCAGCGTAAAAATTTAAGGCAAAAAAATAAAGGTTTAAGAACTGGTTAAGGAAAAAAGAAAGTTGCTGTTGTTTACAGATATATTATTAGACATATACAAATCTGAAAGGTCTACAAATAAAATATATAAATAAATGTGTTTAGCACTATTTCTACATAAAGGAGTAATATACAAAAAAGTAATTTTATTTATATATCCTACGAAACAATCCTTGAAAATAAGATTTTAAAGATGGTACTGTATATAGGAACATGATAAAGAAAATAACTAGGAATAAATATAGTGAAAGATGTACAAAGTATCTACAGAAAAATTAAATTTTATTGAGAATAATTTTAAAAATAAAGCGAAAACTATACCGTACTTATAGGATATAAACGTGTCAGTTCTTTAGCAATTTTTGTGTAGATTCTATGCAATCCCCCCAAAATCTCTACCAGTTCTTGTATGAGTTTACAAATTAATTCTAAATTGCATATAGAAATTCAAAAGGTCAAGATTAGAGAAGACTAATTTTAAGATCTACAAGATGGGAGAAATTACTGAGCATGATATCTTTTCATAAAGTTACATAAACTATGACAGTGCAGCACTGGCAATGAGGATAGCTTGATAGACCAATGGGTCAGAATAAAGAGTCCAGAAACAGACTCGTTCATATCTGCATGCTTGAATTTTGACTTTGAATATCTGCATGCTTTGAATTTGAATGAAAAACAGTGGAAGGATTATCTTTTCATTAATATCCCCACCATGATGGCTGTAGACATGAAAAATAAATAAAATGTGGCCATATCCTTCACACTGTACTCAAAGTCGTTTCTGTTGGATTATAGATATAAATGCAGGTGGCATAACGATTAGCCCCTAAAAATTAATATTAGAGAATATTTTATGGACTCTGAGTGGGGAAAGATTTCTTAAACCAAAAACAAAACACAGTAACATTAACGAGAGATTGATAAAATGGGCTACATTAAAAATAAAAGATTTTATACATCAAAAGATAGCATTAAAATGAAAATGGAATAAAAAATTGCAACATGTGGGGCCAGCCCGGTGGTGCAGTGGTTAAGTTTGCATGTTCTGCTTCGGTGGCCCAGGGTTCACCAGTTCAGATCCTGTGTGCGAACCTATGCACCGCTTATCAAGCCAAGGAAGATGGGCAAGGATGTTAGCTCAGGGCTAACCTTCCTCAGCAAAAAAGAGGAAGATTGGCATCAGATGTTAACTCAGGACTAATCTTCCTCAAAAAAAAAAAAAAAAAAACTGCAACATGTATAACAAAAAATCTCATAAAATCTAAAAATCAATGAAAATAATGAGGAAAAAATCCAGTAAATAATGGGCATGAGATTTGAATAGGATATTATTAACTTCACTAAAGTTATCCACATGAACGATTAATATAGGAAAAAGTTGTCTGACTTTATTAATAATTAGGGAAATGCCACTTAGAACCAAAATGAGATACTATAACATACCTAGAAGGGTAGCTAAAATTAAAAAAAACTGTCATGATCAAATTTTGTCATAATTGCCAGTGGGAATGTAAATTGGTATAACCACTTGGGAAATTATTTGGCTGCATCTATTTGATTTGAACATATACAGACCTGATGATACATAGCAGAAACATGACTCCGTTCCCAAAGAAATGAATGCATAAGTGTACATAAGACATGTACAAAAATATTGAGAGTAGAATTATACATTAAGAACATGTTACGACTTGATGAAGAAAAAGAAAAGAAAGGAAAATATTCTCTCTGGGATAATGTACAGGGAAGTGAGTTTAGATTCTTTAGCTCCATACACAAGTAAAATACCAATCTAGATTTTCAGAAGAAGAGTAGAATTTCAAAGTAGAATTAGTTATAGCTACCAAAAGTATCAGAAAATCAGAAGTATAAAACTATCAACTCTACCTCTCGGCACATTACTACTTAATTACTTCATGTGCTTAAGCGTCTTACACATGACGGGGAAAATAATTAGGTATATGTTCATACACTTCATCTTGGAGAATGTCACATGCTTCTTTTAATATTATCTGTTTAAAAAAACATTGCCTTGTTGGTAGTCAAAGAGTGATATTATATTCTTTACAGGTCAGAGTGTAACATATTTTCCTCAAATATAAAAATTTTGAAATGTAAAGAAACTTCTAAAACTTTGGAAAGAAAAAATTGGAAAAGAGTTTTTTGAGACTGTTTTCTCTTTGAGACTGTTTTGTCTCGCCCAGCTTCAAGTTCACAGTGTTGACAAGATCTTCCTTCCTCGCCTTGGTCCCAAGTGCATACTTGAAATGATACAGGATTACCATTCAATGGAAAGGTCTGAGACTCCAGCAGTCTACTTTCCTGCAAAATAAAGATAATTGTGTCCACATTCCAAGGTACAGTGAAATCGTAAAGCATTACAAGGTACTAAAAAGACTAGACACATTTTGTCTCTTGTTTGAAGTTATTATACTAACAACACTGAATTTTCTCCAAGCGTATGCTATTCATGTATGCCTTTAAGGAAGAAACAACATTTTGAATTAATGCATGTTTTCTTTCATGAAAACTCTAAGTACAGATGCTAGAGTAGGCTGAACTGATGAATATTACTCTATGATAAATATAAAATAGGTAATTTACTTCAAGTTTGAAATTTTCTTTTTGTCTTGTATCTAAAATTGTTCTGAGATTCTCAAAGCATGTAAAAAAGATCTAATTAGCTCCAAAGAAGTAAATTTTATTCAGCCAGGAGTTGTGATTATAAGATGGAGGTACTCTTTGCTAACAGATCGTGTTAAAAATCTTAATTTTTAAAAAATCCTAAAACTGATAGCAGCATGGCTGAAATACCAATATGACTTCAAATATAACTTACCAACTTACTTGGTACAATTTTAAATGTTTTGCATCTTTGGTGAATGTTTTTTGGAAGGAGATAAAGTGAATTATTTTCAAGTAAATTTCTCAATAGATTTTTTTTCATTTTTTTTCTCTTGTATCTACCCAAAGCAGTAATATACAAATTTGTCTCAGACTTCATTTCAAAGAAGATAACATTAAGATATTCCTTAACAGGCTTTATTTATTTGAGCAAAACCATATATAAAATACAGTGTCTAAAATTTGGCTTTTTAAATCTAACTTAATAGAGTCTAAGGAATTTAAATGAGGACTAGTATAAAATGAGGATTAATGTACTCATCTTCTATTTAACATGTTTAAAATATTTACTATGCATCTAGCATTGGGTTGATTGCTGGAAATTTAATTCCTTGATGTCAGGATATCAACATATTGGCTATGGTCTGAATGTTTGTGTTCCCCAAAGTTCATGCTGAAATCCTAACCCCCAAAGACAATGGTATTAGCAGGTAGGAGCTTTACGAAGCTCCATCCTCATAAGTGGGATTAGTGTTTTTGTAAATGAGATCCCGCAGAGCTCTCTAGCCCCTTTTGACGTGAAGACACAGGTTGAGACCGTCACCTGACCATGCTGGCACCCTGATCTTAGACTTCCAGCCTCCAGAACTGTGAGAAATAAATTTCCGTTGTTTATAAGCGACCCAGTCTGTGGCATTTTGTCACAGCAGCCCAAGTGGACTAAAACAATAATGAATGTGAAGGTTTATTCACCGACTTACAGTGAGGCAAATAAAAATAATGATATTAAAGTGCGATGGGAGCACAAAGGAGGATTCCACTGTGGCAGAAAAGGTGCTAAGAGTCTGCATGTGTGTGAGAATGAGTCTTCTAGAAGGAGGTAAGATTTCAATTGATTCTAAAAAAATGAATATTTTTATGAGCAAAAATAAAAATAAAAATAAAGGTAATGAGCTAGTCCAAGCAGAAATTAAATTTGAAGCAGAGACATCTGGCTTAGGTAGGGTAATTCATTTCTGCTCACATTTAATTGGTTAAAATCATCTCATGGACACCACTGAATCCAAGAAGTTCTGCAAAATATAGCCCATGGTTACACAGCTACTATAGCAAAAATGACACCAATTTCAGAGAGATTATGGAAACAGTCTGACAGCGACAAAATAGGATAGTTCATTTTTCCATTTGTCTATTGCTGTGTAATATACCTCCACAAAACAGTGTGGCCTAAAACTAGAATTTATAATTATTTCTCATGGTACCGAGGTTTCACTAGGAGCAGATGGGTGGCTCATACTTTGAGTCTCTCTTGGTTACAGTCAATTAGTGACTTGGGATGAAGTCATCTGAAGGCTCAACTGTGCTGAATATCCAAGAGGGCTCACTTAGAGAGTTGGCAGTTGATTCCGACTGCCATTTGGGAACCCAAGGCTCTCTACAGAAGTGCCTGCATGTGGTATTTCCATGTGGCTTTAGCTTCTCACAGCATGGCAACTGGAATCTAAAAGCAAGTCTTTCAAAGGGTAGGAAGTATATGCCGTCAGTCTCTTAAGGACTGAGATGAAAATCTATCACAGTCTCACTTCTGTCTTGTTCTGTTGGTCAAAGCAGTCAGAGAGTCCTCCCACAGTCAAGGGAAGGGCAAGCAGGCCCGCATCTTAATGGGAGAAGTTTCAGAGAATGTTGTCCATCTTTAATCCACCATAGTTTTCCCTCTGGTCAAATATTTTTATTCTGGCCCCCTTCCTAAAAAATACATTCACTCCATTCCAAGACTCTTAAAATTTTATCCCAATACAACATTAGCTCAAAGTTCTGGATCTTATCACCTAAGTTAGAGCCAGGTGTTACGACGCTCCTCAGGTATCATTTTTTGAGTATAGTTCCTCTCATTCTAAAACTGTGTGAACTAAATTGATAAGTTGTTTACTAGTCTCCATCTCCACCCCTCCCTCCCCAAAACCATTACATAATGATAAGACTGAGACAGGATAACCACAATAAGCATTCCTATTCAAAAAGGAGGAAATTCTTAGGCACATACCAGTCACTGTTTTATACAAACTCTGAAATTCAGCCTGGAAGACGTCATCAGTTCCTTGATCAGGACTGAGTCCTGCTTCCTGGGAATATTTTCTCTGGCTCTTAGCTCTATCCCATGGGCTCTTAGTTCTGTCCTCTGAATTATCCTTCTTGGCCCATGTTTACAACCGCATGGCCCTCTCTGTCTGTTTAGAAGACTAGGAGGCCATAAGCTCTCTTTTCATTTTGTACTCTCTCTGTCCCTTTTAGTCCAAGCTATTGTTGCTTCTGATGATATAATTCTCTTAAAAGTCTTGCAGGTTTTCAATGAATATTATTAGGTCACTTGATTAGATAGACCCTTTTCAATCTTGTGAAAGACCCTGTGTGAAGCTTCTTTGGGACAATGTCTTTAAGATTCTTAGAATCACTGTTTCAGAAGAGAAGATCAATAAAGCAATCCCTTTGGCTTTTGACTAGCTGAAAGGGTATGTTCACCACCACAGATTTTTCTGGGGTCTTAACAAAGCATCTTCCAGCTCCACACTGGATTCGATGTGTATCCTGAAGCTATTTCTTAGTTTGAGAAGTTTTTGCTGAAGAGACCATAGATGAGAAACAGATTGATTTTCCAACACAGGAACTCCTTGCTCCTTTATATTTCTTGCATATTATGCTCAAAAGCTGAACAGTTTCCTCTTTAGATCTTCTGTCTTTCACATTTTCTCACAGGCATCTGAGAGAAATGAGTTGGCACCTTCTACCTTCTGCTTAAAAATCTCCAGAGCTAGATTCATAAGTTAATGACAACCTTTCTATTTTCCCCGTTATTGCCAAATTTACTGCCACCACATTATAAGGATATCATTTCCTCTAACCACCAACTACAAATTCCTCTCTGTCCTCTCAGCCCTCACCAAAAATTTCATTGAAACTCTTCCAAATTTTATTAAGAATCTCCTCTAGGCCCATCTAACTTTACTGCCATATGGTCCAAAAGTCAGTAATATTTCCAGATTCCAAATTCCATCTTTTCTTGCACACCAAATTACCTCCAAAATTAGAGGTTTAAAACAATAATGATTTTATTTTATCTCATGATTTTGTTGATCAGAAATTCAAGCAAGGATCATCTGACCAAATCTTTTATTCCATGTGGTGTTGATTGAGGCCATTCCATAATATCCAACTGGCAGATAGGCCAGTCTAGAGGGACCAGAGCAGCTTCCCTCATGTGTCTGACACCTTGTCAAAGATGGCAGGAAAGACAGGCTCAGTGTGGACTAGGAACTTCAGTAAACAATGCATGGCCTCCAAGCATGGTTGTCAGGATAGTCAGACTTGTTATATGGTAGATGAGAACTCCTGCAGAGAAAGTTCCCAGAGGCTGACTTGGAAGCTGCCAGTCTATTAAGACCTGATCCTGGACACTGGCACAGTGTCACTTCATCACTTTGCATTGGTGAAAGTAGTCACAGAGTTTATCCAGATTAAAGATGTGCATGTGTGTGTGGGGGAGGGCGGTGAGAACTATAAAGGAATTAGCACCCTTATTTAATCCATCACATGTATATTTGGAAAATAAGGTCATAGGAGTACATAATGAATGGGAGATGAGACTAGAGCAACAGGTGGAAATCAGAATTAATGCAATCTTGAATGTCATGAAAAAGAGGTTGAACTTTAACCCTCAAAGCAACGGGAAGTATCAAAGCTATGTTATTGTCAGAGAATTATAAATGTTAACGTAATTAAGAAATGTGATGGAGAAAGAAAAGAGAAACAGGGCAGAGTCTGGATGGGAAGGTAAACATGAATGAAGGTTGGCAGGTTTTGTTTTGTTTTTAATGGCAGAGGGGACTTACACATGATTGTAGGCATTAGGGAAGGACCTTATATGGGAGGAGAGATTGATACACAGAGTAAGGGGATAATTGATGGGACAAGGTCCTGAGGTGAAGCCAGAGCACACGGGATCACTAGGACAGGTGTTGGGATTAGTCCTGGAAAGAAGTAAGCTTGCTCTTTTCCTTCAGTCAAAAAGAATGTGGTAATTATGGCTAAAATATTAACAAATTTGAATTGGAGTATGTGATAGGCTGAAAAAATATATTCTTTTCTTAATCCCTGGATCCTGTGAATGTTACTTTACATGGCAAAAGAGAGTCTTGGCAGATATGATTAAACTAAGGATCTCAAGATGAGGCCATTACCATAGAGGAGCCAGGTGGGCCCTAAATGCCATCACATGTATCCTTAGAAGAGAGAAGCGGAGGGAGATTTCACTACCCACGAGGAGTTGGCAATGTAAAGACAGACCAGAAAGATTTGAAGATGGTGGCCTTGAAGACTGGAATGATGAAGCCACAAGCCCAGGAATGCTGACAGCCAGCGGATTCTGCCTTAGAGCTTCCGGAGGGAGTGCAGCTTTGCCAACACCTTTTGGCCCTCTGGCCTCCGGAACTGTTAGAGGATAAATTGCTGTGGTTTTAAGACACAAAGTTTATGGTAATTTGTTACAATAGACACAAGACATTCATACAGAATGGATGAGAATTATACTATTATACCTCGGCACTGCAGTTTTTGAAATCCCTTAGATAGCATCTTGCATAGATTTCATTTAAAAATATCCAGAGATAGCCTTAGAGTTTGCTTAGGAATGAGGCAGTGTCATTTGGAGAGAGTTCTGGTTTGAGATCCGGATTCTGCATTTATTCACATAGTGATTCTGGACAAATGAACTCCTCTAAATTCTCGTTTTTTTCAATTGTAAAATGGGACTGAAAATAATAGCTATTTTACAGTGTTATTGGGAAGATAAAAAATGAAATGTAAGTATAGTGACAAACGTTGTTAAAAATAGCTCAGTGTGTTTCTGTGTGTGTGTGCACGCACGTGTGTGTTTGGGGAGGGGTACGAATAGCCTGGAGACAGTGTGCACAACATCGTGGTTGATTTTGAGCTGTGGGGTCAAATTCTCTAAGTTCAATTTCTGGGATTATTACTTTCTGGACTTTCTGGATTATTACTTTCCCTTAAACAAGTTATTCAACTTCTCTGTGCCTCAGTTCTATTCTTTGAAAAATGGTGATAATTATAAAATCTATTTAAAGGAATTGTTTTGTTGATAAAACAATGTATAATAGTAACCCATTTATAGACTGCCTGGACCTTTGTAAAGACCTAACACCCACACTGATAATTTACTGCAGCTTAAGGAAGGTATAAGTGTTGCTTAATTTTTACAAAGATTCTCTTTCCATTCCAGAACTTTCCATTTTATTTTGAATGATCCATCTCATGCTAATTCTATCTGTTCTGGCTCATATATCAATTTATAGATACAGCCCAAGCCTGGGAACATAAAGGGTCTTACTACTTATATGAGCCAAGTAAAGCAATTGATAAAGCTAATGTGGAATATTAGTACATTATTTTATGGTTTTGTACATTGCAAAATGGTCTTCATCAAAATTTGCGACCTTTACAGCTTCTGTGAGCTGAGAGATAAGGAACTTCTGTGAGGCTTAAGTGTTTGTGGTTAATTCTTCTCAAACCTGTGCTATTAGATACAAAATTACTCTCAACACTGAGGATAATTGCTCTCATTTTGTCTTCAATCAAACTCTTTATGATTGATTGATCAGGAAATCTTTAAGAAGCATGTGGCTTTTCTTTATTTTTCCCTTTAAATACCCAATCCGTAAGGAGATTTCATTTGAAACGAAATGAACAAATGGATATATTGCCATAATTTTATCACAACCTGTAGCACATAATTAAAAATATGCACATTACGTCTGATACATGTATATTTCTTCTTAATGAAAACAATGAACTTCAGATCTTGAAAGAGCTATGAATTTGTAAAAATCACTACATCTGCAAAATTTCAACCTGTAGTTCTACTTCCCTGCTCACTATGATCACTTTTATTCTTCTGAAGCAGCTGGTGACTCCATTCCACTGGAGGAAGGGTGTGCAAACTAGGAAGAAACTCGGAGAAAATTATCTACATCAAACAGTAAACTTAAACTTCTCCTTTTAGGAAGAGGACGAGGAGTGGGGGAGACGTCATTTTAAAAATAAGGGAGAAAGAAGGGTTAGGTTTGAATTTTTGCTGGTAATGCAGGTACAAATAAATGAATGAGACAAAGAGGGCAAAGTACCCTGAAAAGACTTGGTCCATATAAACAGTGCGGTTTATTAATAGAGGTGGTTGAGGAAAGCACAGTCCAGTCTTCTAAGCTCCGGGGCCTCCCACTGCCAGGGGCAGTTGGAGAAGTTGTCTGAGAAGGAAACTGGGCTGCCCCAGCCACACAGGAAGCCAGAGCAGTGCGGGTGGGTTGGAGCTAAAACAAAGGAGCTGCATTAGCCGACACCACTGCCTTTCAAATATCCCCATGAAAGGAAGGACTCATGAAAGACTTGAGAGCTCCAGGGAGCTGATGGTGAAGAGTAAGGAGTAAAAGGGTCAGAAACACGCCCTTTATTTCTTGGCCTTTAAGTTATATTGCAGTTATGATTGTTAAATGTGAAGTTGCATAAAGCAAAGTAAGCTTTAGCATTTATTGTGTAAGGCAGCAAATCACGGAGCTTTAATTCTTCGAAAGGCAGGAGACAAACAGATCGGTGCACAGCACACCACCAAAGGCTAAACCCTTAATTTGTCCACTTCTTTGGTTAGAAGACCAGAAAAGCACAGAGGAGTGCTTGGTTCCAACACTCTACTCAGAGAAATGCAAATACTAAAGGATTTCTAAAGACAAGATTATGGAAGTGTGAAAATCCTGGCCTCTGATTGAAAATGGAAATAAGTTGGCGTCACCAGCTTTGAAACATATGACTTTCTTCCCTGATGTACCTTCTATAACCAGTGCTCTGTTTTAACGTGTCTTCTTTTCCAAGCAAAGGAAAGCCTCAGAAATCTGTGAGTCTGTGTGGGGTCAGAAGAGATGAGCATGTGTGGTGGCTTGTCAAGAGGACACCCCTGCTTAGGACTTTTCTCTTTACCTTATTATTCTTCCCTTATGAAGTGGTTAGTTTACTTTTATAGTTAAAAATGAATGCCAAGTTTGATCCTTTTGGGAAAGAGAAGCAGAAATTCAATTCTGAGGATTTACAATTCCATTTCTATAAGGGTTTCACATTGTGAGTAGCAATTGATTCTTTTTCAGAGGGTAAATTTTGCTTACATATTCAGAGGCTGGTATTCTTCATTCATTCATTCAAAGATAATTCATAAATTATCTAAATGCCATGCACCCAGCTAGGCGTGGGAGTTATAAGGAGGCAAACAAGTTCCCTGGTCTCACAGATCCTGTATTCTAGTGGGAGAGAGAGACAAATAAACAGATAACGTCAATTAAATAAATAGAGATTGTGATTATTGTTATGAAGGAAACAAAGAACATTGTGATGAGAAAATAAAGTTTGAGATGGGGTAGCTACTTAGAAAAGGTAATCAAGGAACATCTCGCTGAAAAAGTGATCTTTATTCTGGGACTTGAAGGAAGAGAAAGAACCAAACATGAAAAGAGCTTGAGTGAGAGCTCAAGAGATGCAACCAAGAGGCAAAGGAGGCCCAAGAGAAAGGTCTTGTTTGACAAGTGTGTGGTAAGCAGAATTCTAAGACGGCCAGTGCCAAGAGTCCTGTCACCTTTTTATCCAATTTATCCAATTTTATCCAAAGCAGTAGCACTAACCTGGCTACTGCTGGGAAGGGATTTTTCAGATGAAATGGAAGTTGTAGGTCATTTAATCCTAAAATATAGAAGTAATCTGGGTGGGCTTGATGCAACCAGCTGAGCCCTTTAAAAGCGGAAAGTTTTCTCTGGCTGGTGGCGGAAGTCAGAGGGATGAGCTCTTGCTGTCCTTGAGGAAGAAAGGACAAGGTAAATTCTGAACTGCTGGTGAAGAGGGGAGGCCTCTAGAAGCTGAGAATGAACTTTTGTCTGCAGCAACCAAGAAGACAGGGAACCTGGTCCTACAATCACTAGGGAATAAATTCTTCTTGGGAAAGGACCACCAGCCTCAGATGAGGATCACGGCCCGGTGAACACCTTGATTTCCATCTGTGAGACCTGAGCAGAGAAGCCAGCTAAACCTGGACTCCTGACAAATGGAAAATGTGAGATGATAAATGTGTACCGTTTTAAGCTGCTAAATTTGTGGTAATTTGTTACAGCAGCAATAGAAAAACTATTACAAAGCTCTAGAGAGGAGCTTCCTGGACAAGGAGGTACAGCCTGAAACAACATTGGCAAGGTAGAGAATAGGAAACAGATAACATAAGTGTGTTTAATGTAATTGGTATGTAATTATTAATCATCTGTTGGAGTGCACAACAGTGTTAAGCATTATGTGGATTATAACCCGGTTTTTTTCATCCCAAACAATTAGGCCCATTGTATGTAATATCCAATATTAGACGTTGAAGATACAAAGGTGGTAAGTGAATGGTCACTAAGATGGAAAAATTTATAATCAAGGACAGCAGAATATGCACATACAAAAATGGTTCTAATTGGTAGAAAGAGCTATGGATAGGGGCCATGTGTATTCAGACAAGTGGTAGAAGAATTCCAAATGTGACCTGGAGGAGTGAGCCTTGAAAAGTGAGTTGAAGTAGCTCAGAAAGAGATTATATAGTGTATGGAAATACGATAGAAAGTATACAGCACCACCTTTGGAATAGTCTTGCCAAAAAAAAAAAAGAAAAGAAAAGAAAAAAGACTTAAATATGGTCATGACTTTAGAGTTAACCACCAGCGTCAGAAAATACAGGAGATGGGAAAACATTAAACAATACCAGGGGGACACCTTTAGCCAGATGCAGAATGTTGAAAATCTCCAGAACAAATGATACAGATTACAAAATAAAAATTTACCCTAAAAGTAGATTTCAGAGATAACCAAGCAATCGCAAAATAGACCTCATTGAGATCCTGATTCAAAAATATCACTACATGAAAGTATTTTTGAGATAATTGTGGAAAAATATAAACAGAGTAGCTATAGGATGATACTGAGGGACTATTTTGATTTTGGTGGATAAGAGGCTCTTAAAAATATCATACTTATTAAAGATATTTATTAATGTATTTATGATTAAAATGATATGATAGCAAATCTATTCAACTGTGTAATTGAACAGTAAGTTAAAAGGGGAAAAAAGGTGATGAACTGGAGACAGCTTTTTGTTTTTTTAATAAACTTTATAAAGGCATGACGATGTTGAGGGGAGGACTTCCACAGAGAGGTTATTGATAGAGTTTTAGGAAGTTTACAGTAGGCACGCTTGTGTAACGCTTGAGATGAATTTCAGATTACTATGGATGGATATTTTAAATCTAGACCCTGAAGTCCTAAAATATTGAAGACGTTTGGGCTTCATGACACATAGGCACTCCCGAATGCTTGGGAAAAGTCTATGACCATTTCTACCGCCTCATTATGACTTTTCCCTCTGGCAAATGAATTTGTTCTTTGAAAAGTCAAAAACATCGCAGCTCAATGCTGAACACTCATCTGCTCTCCGTAGCGCTTGCCTTTTGTTTGTCTCTTAGAGCCTGAAGCTGGCATCGGTCAAATTTTTATCCCCTCTCCTTTCCCCATCTAAGTTACCCCCTCACAGAACCATCCGCCGCTACGGCTTTATGCGTGACTGAGGTTTTAGTTTCCAAAAGTGAATCTAAAGGTGTTATGCTCCCTCCCATCTGCTCTATCCTGACTCCATCTTTCCCACCTCTCAGGCAAGACAACGCCAAGTAACCAAAGAATCCAGACTTTGCTTTCTCATTCCCACATCTCATTTACTGTGGGATATTACGGATGTTAATTCCAGGGCTTCTCACATAGATTTTACCTGTTTTATTGACTGTCAACCATCTCTCTGAGATATATGATTATTTTTTTACAAGAAATGCCTTACTAATCCCTCTCCTGCTT
Source organism: Equus quagga (assembly GCF_021613505.1). NCBI lineage: Eukaryota > Metazoa > Chordata > Mammalia > Perissodactyla > Equidae > Equus > Equus quagga. The sequence continues at coordinate 17,768,511 of NC_060269.1, forward strand.
TCCCCTCATTTTAGTTTATGCTGCTCAAATCTTATAGATCAATCTTTTCATAAGTGAACCTCACAGTTCTCTGCTCACAATGACATTACAGCTGGCCAATTGCATGGAGTTAAGCTCAAAGTCACTAACTCTGCCATTCACGAAGCTCCAATTATTTTCCTGTTATAATAAAGTAAGGACTGCGTATGCATTTGTTTATACTTTTATTAGTAGTGATAATAGTAGTAGTAGTAGTAGTAGTAGACTATTTTCGCCTTTATTTATATTTTGGAGTTCAAACAACCCAACTACAGTATTCCAAATCTACCTTCCACTTTTGAATCACCCTTCAAAGTGTTCTATCAGTTTTCGTTTAAAACTAGCAGATCATGTGGGTTGAAGTTTGGGTGGAATCCTTATAGTAACCTCTCCTTTCCTTCACACCTTCCTGCTTTTCCCAGCTGCTCCTGAGGCATCTTCTCTGAAGTCGTACAGGTCTTCATCACAGTTTTAAAACCACTCATTGTAATCTTATGGCCCCTCCTCTACTGGTGGTATCTCCTATTTGGCCATACAGTCCTTCAAGTTAAAGACTGTCTTAATTTTTTTGTATTATCTTAACATAATGTGGAATAGCGTGTTGCACATAATTAAGTTGATAAATGTTATTTAATAATTGTTATTAAATAATAATAGATATTAAAATATATATAATTTGTCACATTTCCATACCATTTTATAGCAACTTTCCTAGCTAGAAACATGCACTGACATGTAAAAGGGCAGAGTATAGCTATAGAAATCACTCATTTGATCAAAATCTATAATTTCTTTACATTGGTATACCTTTATCTGGAAATGCACCCTCTGCAGATGTGAAGATTTTATGGAGGGCTCTTTCTTCCAGATTACTTATAAAAATCTTAAACAAAACCAGATCCACTAGTCAAGTGTGGAAGATGTTTGAGGAGTAGATATCAAGAAAAGTTCTTGTTTATTTTTATTTTTTGTTTCATACATTTTACATAATTTTCCATTGTGAAAAAGATCTTTTTATTCATAGTTTTGTGGTAATTTGGTTATATATTAGGTCTGTAAAAACCTTTAAGTATTGTCTTTCTTTTCTACCAAAGCTTTTTAAGAATAGAAATGTTGATTTATAGTCTGCACTTTTGTTTACATGGTGCAGCTACCAGAAAGAATTACAAATCTATATCATATTATTTTTTTAATGAAACATAGAGTTGAATAACAAGAGTCATTAAATGAATGTCAGAGCTACTTGCAGGAAATTTGTTACGGGAAAAACTGATTCACATTTTAAAAAAAATTTGTGTAATTTTTGATAACACGTAAAGTCTTATAAATAAAAATTCACTCTTCATAATTTATTATTTTTGAACTTAAATCTACCAGGATTAGTTTGCAGGTTGATAATCATATACTATTAGTTACAGTACAAAAAAGTAAAAAGATGTACAAGCTAGCTTTCAGTTCTTATAGAAGATAAATTAAAACATTCAAATTTAGAAAGCATAATTTTTGTTTTTCATTTAAAAATCATATTTTATATACTTTAGTGACCATTCTAAGTGGGAACACATAACTCTTTGTTAAAAAGATTTTTTGTGAATCTTTAATAGTCAAAAAGTCTCCACGAGTTTGTGATATCTATTTTGAAAGTGTTATTATTATTATTTTTGTAATTTTGTGGTTTCTTTATCCACAGATTAATTATTTGTATGTACTGCATGTAAATTAACACCAAATAAGTTTTTGCCACTTAAGCTTGCTATAGTAGACCCTTGTTTCTGTTTTCTCCTCTATAATATGTGAATAATATTACCTACCTCACTGTATCATTGTGAGGAATAAATTACTACATCTAAAACCCTCAACACAATTCTTGGGACATAGACTTTCAACAGATATTAGCTATTATTACTTATTGTAATTTGAATGATAGAAAAAAATTTTTCAAGTGTATAAAGTGATGTTTTAAATGTCTCACTTCCCTGATGGACAGAAAACACTGAAAGAGAAGTGCCCATGTCTGTTTAAGTCGTCCCAGAATCCTCTGGCCTAGCACAGTGGCTGCCACCGAGAACTCTTGATGGCCGTTCACTGAGTCAATGAATGGTTTAAAGGCCAAATTGATTAGAGTATGAGAAGACTGCATAAGCTAATAAGGAGTTGCCTCTTACTTGCTATGAATCCATATTCAATATTACATAGTTTGCATTATATTTAAATAATTTAAATTAGGGGTTAATAATTTTAAAGTAGTTTTATATACTTTGATTTAGTCTTAAGACTATAAACAACAAAAATACAAATAACTGCATTTCATTGCAGTTTTTTCTTATGCACTTTGATGGCAATCTAGAAGACATTTCCATAGTTACATTCAATGAGTATTTCATATTTTTGGTGAATATTTGTGTTTTTATTATAAAATATATATGAAATAACAATAAAATATTTGTCATATTTATTTCAAATATGCATTATAAGAGATATAAGTAATAACAATTTTAATAAGTTTGTGTCTAAGATTTTACATTCATTTTTCATACTCCACATTTAAAATCTTTTCTTTAGGCTTATTATATTCCCAAGTACCTAACTGTTTATAAGACTATAAACTAAAAACAGATCATTTTTATGAATAAGGAGATATTGTTTATCTTATATTTACCAAATGTATATTTCATTTATCATTTGTGATTATTAATTAATTTTTCAATATTTGTTCCTTTTGTTGACATTAGAAGTACATTGTTAAGCAAAATACTGTCTTTTAAAAAGCAATTCTTTATATTGCTATGCCTTCAAAATTAATGCATGTCTCATAAGCAAAATATTTACATATAATGTATAAAACCAAGAACTTTCATTTTCAGTATCATCCACATTATAGAAGCCTTTTATGCAACACGACACAGTAAATGTATGTTTGCAAAGGGAAGATCTGCCAAATATTTCTGTCACATTATACAGGGTTATCTGATTGTGTAATGGAAAAACCCTGTCACAGCATACAATACTAGTGCTAGTTTCAAGTTGCTGTGAGAACCCAACTTCTGAATCTCCTGATTTATGTAGGCTTCAACATCTCAGCTTAACACTGATATGACTTTGTTACATTTAGACTTATGTGCATGTGATTTGTTAATGAGAGTTATGTATGTGTGAATACATAAGTGTGTGCTTGCATAGACAGGGGGCCTAAAATACACATGCAGCCCTCACAGCCATGGAAATCCATGCATGGATTATCACCAGCAATTGCAGGGAAGATAATCTTATAAGAGTACTTGAATTCTAAGGTAGATATTCAAGCTAAAATAACATGAGTCAAAGAGAAGAAGAATATGCTGTTTTTACATATGGAATAGATTAATTTTAGAAAGTTGGCTACAAATGTGTCCTTGCAATCAACTGTCAATCTACTAAATTTTTATTAGCTTCATTAGAATTTGGCTTCAATTAGGATCCTCTGAGGCGAACCGAGCCATAGGTCCCCAAAACCCAATTTTCTATCAAACATTTCAATATGTTCTGAAATTCAAACTAAAAACTATATTTCATTGGTTGAATACACCCTTGAGTTAGAAACAGCATTTTTGAATCAGAGCCACATGCTGCATTCTCCATCTAGTCACCAGCAAAGTAGCAATAAAGCATTACAAAATTATATTAAATCAATTTTTTCCTAGGTAAATTTCTCATCATTTAAGTTTCTGTTTCTAAATGTCAATATGAACTTGGCCTGGTAGTAAAAAGAACTGTATTGGTATTTGGATTTTTATTTTAAATGATTTCCTTATAGAACTGAAAAGTAAAATCTGTGCTGTTATTTCTGAAAAAGTAAAAACTTTAGGCTGATTTTTAAAGGGAATGAAATTTGAGTTAGAACAAAGCAGACTAAAGACCAAATTCTTCATAAAGGCTTCGTTTATACAATCATTTCAGCAAACATTTCCTGAGACTCTACTGGGGGTAAGATAGCCCAAGTAGTCTCAGATCCAAGAAGGCCCTTTATTATAGAAGAGAAGAAGGGAAAGACAGTTCTGAGAGGGTGAAATGATCAAAGACATCACATATTTCTGGAGACTAAGAAGTTGTGATCTTAAAAATCACTAGGGCAGTGGTTCTCAAACTTTGATATGTCTTAAAACCACCTAGGAAACTTATGAGGCCCTAGTCACATCCTTGTGAAGGAGCCTGGGCCTCTATGTTCTTTATTAGGTCTCCAAGTGATTTGGTTACACAACTTTGAAGATCCAGTGCAACACAGCTGCTGGCACAGTAAAAAGGTGAAGCAGAATTGATACCAAACTCCTTAATCTCAAATTTGTGTGCCCAATGCACAATAAGCCAATCCCTGGGACACCTGCTTGGAGACGGAGGAAGGTTTATTCAGATTGGCCAAAATGAGAAGGTGGAAAGATATGTTCTCTCAAATCCACTTAACAAAAGAAGAAATCAGGGGTTTTAATAGAACTAAGGGACTTGGCAGGAAGAGTTTCAAAGAAACAAAGGGGAAATCTGTGTTTCTTTCACTCCAGATAAGGCTTTGGGCAATCTGACTTCTAGGCATCTGGGGATTGCTTATTTGATAATTGTAACTTCTTCCAAAGCATTCTTTTTCTTCTGCAACACAAGCTGATAAATCCTTGTGATCCTTGAGTCACCCCTCAGGTTAAACAGGAAAATTGACAAGATTAACTTCTTTTCATCTATTTCTGTGTTGGGAACAAGGTCAAAGGTAATCATGTTCTTATTGGATAGTTACAGTAACCCTCATGTACCTGGCTTCAGAAACACCAGCACAAGTCTAAGAAGTGATTGGATGTTTGAACTGTCAGCAATGTAGACAGCTCTTTTGATGTGGAGGTCACTGAAAATTCAGAGAGAGAGAGAATAATGTCGTGAAAGTGTAGTCCAGTCAAGAGTAGAATGATGGGAATGACGCTGGGGCAAAATAGTTCAGGCAAAGATGGGTGTATGATGTCAGGGAAGAGACAGTAAAAAGAGAGAAGGAGAAAGAGAAAAGAGAAAGATACAGTGCTAGAAGAGATGAGAGGGAACTGGATCCAGAGCTCCACTGCAAAGATTAACTTGAGAAAGAAGGCCATTTTTTCTCTTGAGGAAAAAGGAAGAAGAAGATGAGTAGAGACAGCAAATTTGAGAAGGTGGAGAGAGAATATTAGGGAATTGTGTAAATGCTTCTCCGTCTGCCAAAGGTGAAGGTAGTGTGAATGTGTCAGTGGGTGAGACACAGTAGAAAGACAGCTGTTGGTTTTACAAGAAGTTGCTTAGTGATATAGCAAGAAGAATTAAAACAATACCAAAGTTTGAAGGATTCTATTCTATTGTGCTAATAAGAACATTTCATTTGGTGTGTTATAGCATGCCTAAAATTTACTGAAATTAAAGACTCACTAAATAAATATTAGTTTATTTTCCAGTTTGCAAAGGACTGAAATCTGGACTTTTAATTCTGATTGTATTTTTGCAGTCAGCCTCTAAGATCGTTCTTCAGATCATTAGTTCTTACAGATGTCAGATGCATAAGCTTCATAAAATAAGCAAGAAAAGAGAGCATTAGTTAGCATTTTTACACTGTAATTAAATAGACATAATGGGGATAGTAGTTTGGAAATCAAAATATATTTCCTTTTCTTCCTTGATTCATGTCCCTTCATGTCCTTTTATTTGTCCAAATCCATAGAATGTACACACCAAGAGTGAACCCTAGAGTAAACTATGGACTTTGGGTGATTATGACGTGTCACTGGTAGAGTCATCTTGGTAAAAAATGTACTATTCTGGTGAGTGATGCTGCTGGTAGAGGAGGCTATGCACTTGTGAGGCAGGAGATATGTGAGAAATCTCTGTACCTTCCTCTCAAATTTGTTGTCAACCTAAACCTGCTCTAAAAAATAAAGCCCTTAAAACAAACAAACAGGGGCCGGCCCCGTGCTGCAGTGGTTAAGTGTACAAGTTCAGCTTCTCGGCGGCCCGGGGTTTGCTGGTCCGGATCCCAGGTGCGGACATCGTACCGCAAGGCAAAAGCCATGCTGTGGTAGGTGTCCCATACATAAAGTAGAGGAAGATGGGCACAGATGTTAGCTCAGGGCCAGTCTTCCTCAGCAAAAAGAGGAGGATTGACAGTAGTTAGCTCGGGGCTAATCTTCCTCAAAAACAAACAAACAATGTCCTCAATGGCCATAATTGGAATACAAATCTTTTGTTAGTGATTTTTCTCAAATGAGTTTCTTTCTTTGGTCATTGAGAGAAAGATTTTCTAAAACTTGTTTGCAAATAGGACACATACCAATTGTTTGAATTAAAAACAAATAGAGATGTCATAAATTAAATTGATTTATTTTCATTTAAAATAACTTTGGATTATTACCTATTAATTTAATTTAAAACACTGAAAATTATTGAACACATAAAAACTAGGATTTATTTCTGAACTTTATGCTTATAATTTAGTTGTTCTGGGCCATACTTAGGGATTAGAATGACAATAATTACTATAAGTAAAGTAACTATTTAATTTATTGTCATCATGTGATTCTGTTGATACTCAGACAAGGCACTAATATCACACTGGGACAACAGGTAATAATCAGGCTGGTCATGTAATCCACAGTATGGTGAACCCAGCTATAAGAGTGTTCAGACTGAACAGACTATAGAAAAAGATGTGTAGCTGAATAGCATATATATTTTGAGTCAGATATTAAATTACTATAACGTAAATCTTTCTAATTAAAAAAAAATCTGTATTATTGGAAATTCTTTACAAGAATATAAATTGTTGTGAATACATATCTAAAATAAGAGTTATAGGGGCTGGCCCCGTGGCCGAGTGGTTAAGTTCGCGCGCTCCGCTGCAGGCGTCGCAGTGTTTCGTTAGTTCGAATCCCGGGTGCGGACACGGCACTGCTCATCAGACCACGCTGAGGCAGCGTCCCACATGCCACAACTAGAAGAACCCACAACGAAGAATACACAACTATGTACCGGGGGGGCTTTGGGGAGAAAAAGGAAAAAATAAAATCTTTAAAATAAGAGTTATATATCCTCATAAAAGGATGCCCTTATCTCTAAAACCTTAGAGATATAATTTGTTTATTTGGTGATATTGTGGCTGCTGATTATTTATAATTTTATACTTAATTGACCAGGTATGTTTCAGAATTATCAGCGATTTCCAAAGAGCACATTTCTGGTTCTTAACCTCTAAAATTATGTTTATACTTCATAGAGATCATTTTTTCTGAGACATCTCAAAGAGTTTCATTCCTTCTCACACCTTCCAAATGGCAAAATGGAGCCTCAGTAGATATGCTAAAACATAGCTTTAATGGTATAATCAGCAACCATTGTGTTTCTGGCTTATTAGAAAAATAAGGCTGTTACAGATGGAGAAACAATATTTCTTAATCAAACCAGATTGGGGAAAATGAAATTTGGCTAATGATCAGAACTAGTGGAAGAAGAGCTTTTATTAATTAGGCCAGATGGAGACCAACAATAGCAATATTGTGGAAAAGAGTTAAATTAAATTGATAGCTGTTAATTAGCATTAGCTGAAAGCTTCTGAGATTAGAAACTTCTTTCCCCAAAAGTATGCTTCTTGAAATTAAGTTCTTTCTTAACTTTACACCTAGATTTTCTCTTTAGAGTAATTGGACTAAGCCATCAAAATTTGCTCAAAGTATGTAGTAGCCAAGATGGAGAATGACTTATTCATTTGAAAAATACATCCAAAAAAATGCATTAAGCATGCACTGGGTGCCAGGTAAGTACTATGGACAATGTTAACTTAAATAGCAAGAGGTCAGAGTCTTAGGTCACAGCAACTTTCAAGAGGCAAAGAATTCAGAATATTTTTTAAAAATAACTCATTCATATGCATCTTATTTTTAATATATGACAAAGCTATCTATATAAAATATGCATATTATATATTAATTTACCCAAGATATGGCTTGGTGTGCATAGCAAAAGTTCTATACAAGTCTAATTTGCTGTGCATTGTTTTAAATTTCCTTCTTTCTTCCTTCCCTCCGACTTCCCTCCCTTCCTTCCTCTGCAGCTCTTTCCATTTATTTATTTTTCAGAAGGAAATTAAGTGCCCGCAAAATGGAGGCAAGATTTTTTGCGGTGATTACATTTACAGCCAGAGTTCTTTGAGAAACAGGACAGGGAGAGCAGCAAACAGGGTCTAATTTGCATGATAGCTACATGTCACTTGGGAGGAATTCTGATGATAATTTTAAAGGTAATGGTCCAGTCCTCTGATACCAGGAACAAAGAGAAGAGCTGATCTCTATCATCCTAGTCCTGAGCAGATTTAGTTGGAGGTGAGTGAGGGCTGAAAGAGATGCACTGCTCTTGGGGACAGGCTCAGGAGTAGTAAGGAACATCTAGGAAGGCTGCACATATTGGTGTCCCCCTAGCAGAGGGAGCTGTAGAACAAAATAATAAATCTTTGAGGAATACAGAGGTATAATCATTCAGAGGCCAGGCCGTCCAAGGTTAGCTGGAAATCCCGACTTAGAAAAATATATAGTTGGCATTGGTGAAAGCACCCACCGTGGCTTTGATTTCAGTAGTTAAGCAGACCGAAGATATGTAGGGAGTGTCATGATAAAGATTTTGCCCAGACTCATAACAGAAAAATCAGGGTTTATGATAAACACACAGAGTTAAATAACAAACTAACAGACAAGGAAATTATTTTTGGCACTCAGAATCAATAAAAGAAAGAGATTATCAGTTAGGGAGCATTGAAAATTAAGTGAGGCAAATATACTAACAATTACAATAAAGTCAAGGAATAAGGAAAAAGGGAGAGACGTAAAATACAAATCAAAAGAGCAATTCCCTTCCTTAAAGGGTTTAACAAATCATGAGAGAAAGGTTTATAGTCCATTTGAAAAATAGATGAAGGATATTAGCGGCTGTTCTGAAAGTTGTCCATTTTACCCATCGACTAAAAATTTTCAATTTAAAATAATGAGATAGGAGATTGACTTCCAGCAAAACAGCCCGGGGAGCTTCCCTGACCTACTAGCCAGTGAAGCTGGTGAAACTTATCTTAAAGTCCCAACTATTTAAAGCCTTTGGAAATGGTCCTAAGAACAAACAGCAAATGAAGACAGATCTATTCAAGAAAATCCGTGAAAATCCAGTAGGAAACGCAAGAGACTGACGTTTGAACCAAGACCACTCTCTGACTCCTCACTCCCAGCTCAGCAAGGCGGAGACTCCACTCCAGGGGGCTGCAACAAGCACACCAAGCTGCCTCTGCCCTAAGTGCCCAGTCAAAGGGCTCTCCTCCTGGAAGGAGCGTGACTTCAGCATTTCTTCTCCTTCCTCAGCTACGTGTTGCTCAAGGCTGAGCCCTGGTCAGTGGTGGGGAGAAGATGGCACCCTTCTTTCGCCTAGATCCTGCTCATGAAATGGAGACTCCACCTTGAGCATGTGCACCTGAGAATACGAGGGTCTCCATTGCTGTTGCTGACCCATGTTTAATTTATGTTTCCCCAAGACCTACCAGAGCATCACACACATAGTTGGTGCTCAATAAATATTTAGTGGAAAGAAAATGGTTAGAGAAGGAAAAAAATGGAGACATAAAGACAAGAGGCATACAGTGAACATTTGAGTAGCAACCAGAAAGTTTATATGCCAAATGTCAACATCAGTAGGCTGTTATATAGAGATGATGTTTGAATCCAATTTAAAATTTGTTCTGGAAGAAAGGGCCAATTGGATAGTAAACTACAGTTTATTTTTTCAACATTGTGACAGAATTGATGGTCTAGTGAGCCTTTAAAACACCATTTTCACAATAAAACTAGTACTTGGGTTTTCTTTTATTGTATACAATTTTGATTTACTGAGCTGGAGTCTGCAGTTCTAAGTAGAAAACTTTATGAACAGAACTATTCTCTTTGACATTTACATTCTCTTCTAGTAACAGGTGCTTTTATTTCATTACCAAAGACCAGACTTTTCCCTGTAAATCAATATAGCATTTCTTTTTTCTTCATTACAATGTCAACTTCTGGTTTTACTACATTCTATTGGATTATACTCAGTCCTGGTGCCAAATATATTTATAGTATTGGCAGGTCAGTTCACAGCATTTGTTTACTTTTTTTCCCTTAATGAGACAAGTACAGTGCAGATTCTTTTTTAAAATTGACAGTAAAAGTAATTTCAAGTGACTTATCAAAGGGCTCACATCTTTAATAAGTTTTCAATTTTATCTAAGAGGACCAGATTCTTTTAATAGGCAACTTCTGCATCTACTTAACTTACTACATATCTTTGTGAAACTGATTTGCCATCCTTACGGAAAATGAGAGAGATATATTGGGTATGACATAGCTGCTTTAATTGTTTTGGAGACAGTCCATTCTAGATTAATTAAATCCTGCTTAGCATGTTGCAGTAGGAACTGTGAAGTTCTTGAAAAATGCCCTTTCTCTTAGAAACATTAATACTGTGAGCTTTAATCAAAAAAAATCTTAATATCAAGTGATGGAACTAGGAAATAAAATTTCGAGCCTCGTAAATTAGTCGCACTCTTTTATTTTGTAATAATGAAAATCTGAGATTTACTGATGGTAATATGATATGTAATTTAATAACTTTTACAGAGTATTGTTTTAATTTGTCATTTCTAAATACTATTTCATTTGAAAAATTCAGTTATGACAAAGGGGAATTCATATTTGACAAAAACCATGTTTTTGTACTATTTATAAGGAAGGGAACTAAAGAAGACGTTTGTAATGCAACACCTGCTATCACCATCAGTGACTCTCCCTAACGCTTCCAGATCTTTTTCTCTTCATGGCCCACCCCGAAAACGATGGCAGGATGTGCAGGGCACGTATGGTAAACTGGCAAAGCTGCTGCTTGAAGGGAAGAGAGCTACTGGTTGCCAAGAGGAACCCTACTCAGCACAAGTGGGACGCTCTGCTCTCTAAAAAACATGCTCGATTGGAGCATAACTATGATTTTTAGGCAATTCTACCAAAAAGCTTATAGGCAAAGAGTATTTGTTACATAGATGAAAGCAATACACAATAAGTAGATATAATTTTCACAAGTCATTTGACTTCATTTAGACTTTCTTCCATTATGATTTCTTTTTCTTGTTCTCTTATAATTCACTACCACAATCAAATTCTTCTAATATTCAACTTCCTCTAATATTACTTTCCTTTTTTTAGGAGGATTAAGCCCTGAGCTAACATCTCTTGCCAATCTTCTTTTTTTTTTTTCTTTCCCCAAAGCCCCTGTGCATAGTTGTACATCCTAGTTATAGGTCATTCTAGTTCCTCCATGCAGGGTGCTGCCACAGCACATCTTAATGAGCACTGTGTAGGTCCACACCCAGGATCCCAACAGGCAAAGCCCTGGCTGCTGAAGTGGAGCGCACAAACTTACCCACTCAGCCACGGGCCCACTTTCCTTACTTTTCATTATCTCCAGAATCCCTATATTCTTTGAACTCAGGTGCAGCATTTTTGTTTTTATTTACGTAAATCTTTGCAAAAGGTACTGTATTTCTTTTATTAGTCATTTAAGACAGCTTCCTGAATTTGGCTTGGTGTAGAATTTGGGACAGTGGAATGGTGGGAAAAGGTTATTTTTTTCTTCTTCATGATGTCATAGTTATATGCATGTAGCATTGAGAAGATCCAGGTAGACAGTTGAGAGCCCTCTAAATATGGGAGCACAGATTATATAAATATAGGGACAAAAGAATATAGGGACAATGATTAAAAGAGTAGGGTTCTCTGTTTTCTCAACTGGAATTCAAGATCTTATTATCAAAATGGGGAATGAGTAGTAAAGAGTTAATGCAGCCAAAATCAAGTCAGTTCAAGAAGAAAACAGGCTTCAAGGCCAGGAATTCCCTCACTAAACTTAAATAGTATGGGCCTGAGCCTCAAAATAGGAAACTTAGTATATGATTGGTGTCCTCAAATTAAAACAGGGTCACTAGACAACCTGATTCTGATGTGGAGGGCTAATGCATGACATATGTCCTATTCTGTTCCACATGTGGGGTTGTGCTGGGCCTGTAGTTTGGTGACAGCATTGAGTGAATTAGTGGGTGAGTAAAAGCTTATTTAAAAAGGTCAGAGAGATAGGGACGAGAGATTCATGTCGGGAATTACACAATTACCTGGCTGGTGATTTAGAGCAGTGTAAGGAGAGGTGTTGATGTGGGCTCGCCTTTGAAACTCCCCTGAGGAAACAAAGGATTGGTAAGATTGTTCCTACATTGGTTTTCTCCCTGCAGTCTCTAGCAGTTACAAAGCACCTTGCTGGTTATCAAATGCAAAATAGTTTGCATATTTGTGCATGAGAAATCAATATTATCCCAAATTCTAACTTAAACTACATAGAATAGAAAATGAAACACCGTCTTTCCTTCCAGTTATAGAGTATAAATAATGTATAAAATATCAAATATGTATTAAATAGCAGATTAATGTATTAAATAGCTGATAAAAATGTACAAAGAAAGAGAATGACTAATAGTTTTCAAGTTCATGACCCATAACATGTAAATATATTTGTTTCTACTTCAATTTGATCACCTACTTACCTATGGGGCAGCAATTATATTTCCATTTCCAATCAATAGAATCTCTTTATTCACCATTAAAATTTACAAGATTTGGACAGATTAAATGAAAGGAGTAAAACACATGAAAAAGAAACGTACCAAGATTTTAAAGTACTTTAAAAACTTTTTTTAAAAAAAGACTGATGATCAGTCTTAATCAAATCTTCGTGCATATAAAACACACTAAAAAAAACCCTCAATCTTTTGTGCAGGGTACTTTTTTACCTAATAAACAACTTAAAATTAGTTAATTACCTAAAGCTTTGCATGTACGAAATTCAGTTTCAAGGGGAATTACCTCCCAAATTTTCCACATATAAAAAATTGCCTTTCCTATTTAACCGTAATGATTAGATTCTGTCTTTCTAAGTTTTCAGATTCTTCTCCCCCTTTCCTTCTCCCCCTCTCTGTATTTGTCTCTGTCTCTCTCCACGCGTGTTTATGTGTATGGAAAGTGTATATAAGTGCATGATTGTCTGTATGTGTACTTACTTACATAATATTAGACAAATTTTCATCTCCCTACATTTTCAATTGTTTCTTTTATGGAGCTGTACATTAAATAAAAATTACTCTATCTCTTCAGTCAGTGTATTTACAATATTATGGATTTCTAAGAAAAACATACAATTTAAAAGATATATTCTTAGAGTAAAAATAATGGAAATGGAACAGATATGAAATTATTTTTCCATTGTTTCAAATGTCATCATCTTAAAACAAATCTACATTATCTTATTATTTTATTCTAAGAAAAGATTAACCGTTAAATAACTGCCATAGTGTGAATTTTTTTAGGAATAAGTATTTCATGTAAAATAATCAATTCTCTCACATACACGTGTGGGTTTTGTTTGTGCATTTTCTAAAGCCTAGAGACTGCAGGGAATTGATACTAAAGTTTTGTTTTTCCCTGAAAGTACCTTTTGCTTATATTTAGTTTTGATGATTTTATGTAGGAAAAGATGCAGCATGGTACAGCTGAGTAAAGGGGATATTAGTTGCTTCTGACTGGACCTTATAGGATGTTGGTCTTAGAAGAGATCTTGGAACAGCAATAGATGGCCAAGGAGATTGAGGTTGAGGCCAAATTGCAGGGTCTGAGGACTGGGAGAATGCCAGGATCATTCATTTGGTGTAACAGATGCTCCTTCTGCTTTTCCCATGCATATGTATACATCCTGGAAAAGGTGTATTGACAATAACTTTTTAATAAGCATACGGTCCCTATATCAATTGGGTTTGGAATAAATAGACTTTTGTGGATTCTGGAAATTCAGGACGAAATGAGAAAAATCAGAAAAAGGATGGGAGAGGGAGTTGAGGAGGCAAAATGATCTGCAGATGTTGGCAACTGGAGGGGAGGAGGCTGTGTGGCATAGACCGTGTGTGCATTGCAGTCCAGATGGACAGGTGAAGGATGGTATCCTGCAATTGGGCAACGAGTATAGGGACCCAGAAACAGCCAAGCAAAAGGAGATGGAAGAACCAGGTACCTAAGAGTTGGACATTCCTATCGAAAACAGGCTGGGCCAAGCAGCAAGTCCAGGCTACCAGGAATGGTAAGGGGGTTTTGCCAGCGTGTTCCCAGATACTCTGCCTCTTTCATATTTCTAACATACTTTTCCTAGTCTGCTCTAGAAATCCTCTAGAATCCCAAACAGACTGGGAAGTCAGACAGACCTGGCAGCTTCCATTCTTCTCCAGCTATCCTAAACGCCTATCCTCCAAGAAATGTTGGAGACCTGAAAACACGAAACCTGATGCTCTCTGATTTAGCTGAGTTCTGATTTCCAAGATTTAGGATGATAGCAAAATGTTTTTGATGATGATGGTGATGATGTTGATAAAAAAAAAGAACAAACAAGACAAAAATCTTAGTATTGCAAGACTACTTGACGCTAGAATTGTATGACTTCTCACTCAACATATCGCATCCTTAGTGACAGGATTTGGCAGAACAAGGTTTAGGGAATGTGTTAGCTAGGTAATACACTATGGAAATAAGCTGAGTTTCTGAGGATTTCAACCAAGATGTGGTTTTTATTTCAGTAGGAATTTATTGCTTTAGATTTTACTCTAGAGTATCCTAAAGGGATCATGTGGTTTTTGATATAAAGCAGAGATCACATATACAGCAATCCTAAAGAGGTTATCAAGAGTCTGCCAAAATTTAACTCATTTCAATTTAGCACAGATGAAATTATTTTGTTGAGGGCAAATCCATCTACTTACAGCCTCTATCCACTAGTTCCACGTCTCTCTTCTGGGGTTAGACACAATAAGTCCAAATGATATCTTTTCAAATATTTAAGATTTTCTTCTTATCACACCTGGTATAAGATACCTTAACCCTCCCATAACCACCTGCTACACACACACACACACACACACACACGCATTCTTCTTCAGCTAAGCATGGCAAAGTCTCCATACTGGGCATCATCTTGTTCAATTGCCTTTAAATATTCTCAAAGTCCTCAGTGTTTAACTAAACATATTTTTATATGTTACCCAAAATGGAACACAATATTGTAGGGAGACTATTACTTCTTTGAGCTTTATATAGCCATGTTATACTGTTCACTCATATGAAGCTTACAGTTGACTAATCTTTGCCTCTGTCCTCCGTTTTTTCCTCTACATAAAAAATTTTTCCCAACCACACACAACATCTCTTTAGGAACTTGCCTGAACAACCTACTATACACCCTACTTTATTTCTCTTTATGACTTTCTTGGTTCTTTTAGCTATTTACCTTGTGGCTCAATGTCCTTCTACAACACTATCTTATAAATAAACTTGTTAGTTATAGTTTTTGTTTTTTCCCCCAACCTTGACTCTGGATCTTTTTCTTGGCAAAATTGACTTGCTTAGCTAAAAAAAAAAAATCTGAAGATGAACTTGGTCTCTGGACTGTTGAAGTCTAAATTTTATGCTCCTCAATCATGGTAGAAAGTTCCTAGTCGTAAGAACAGAATCCAAATAGCTAAGCACTGCTTTTAAGCAAAATATTCTCATGCTATACTGGCACATTGAATGCTACGATGTGCCTCCAGATAGAAAAACACAGCATCACCCTACAGTAGTCTTATGAGGAAACAAACAAAAAAAACAATTCTGATCAAGCCGGTAGACCCAGATACCAATATAAAAGTAAAGTAGGAAGAAGAAATGCTATATTGTTACGGCAAAATCTAGACAGTTAGAAACTGTCAAGGACAAATACATTGCAAGGTAGAACAATATGGGTGGGTAATCTAGACATTAAAAGTGGAAATTGTTTATTTATTATTAAACTGAAATTTGAAGATTATTGAAAGTTTGATGACATTAAGGAATTATTGTTTTTATTTGTGGTAATGGCATGATGGTTATGTTTTAAAAAGAGGTTTTTATCTTTTAGAGATCTTAATAAAATATTTACAAATGAAAAGACATAACTTCTGGGATTGGCCTCAAAATAATCCACGAAGGGAGAATTGTGTGGGTAGAAATGAAACAAGACGGGATGTGAAGCAATGGTTATATGGGAAATTATTCTGTGTATTTTGTATATATTGATGTTTCCCATATAAAAACTTTATATATATGTAATGTGTTTTTTAAAGTATTTTGTTGGCTAAATGGCTGATGTAAAAGCACACACACAGACAAATATATATATATGCATCATACAAAAAACTTCTCTTTGGTTTAAGGTTCTAAAAGACTCTATTTGTACCTCTAAAAGGTTCAGACAATACTGACAAAAAATAACTTTGAAATTAAAGTACAATGTTAGAGTGCTGGACAAATGCTGGAGAGTATAAGACGTGAATTACGTGAGGTCCCTGTCTCTAACAAACTCATAGTATAATGAAACAAGAAACCACAAAACAATGTCATTAATGTTCTAATATGTGCAAATCAACTGTGCTGTAAAGAAAAGGAAAACTATGACTAATTCTGCCTAGTTGATAAAGTATGAGATAAGTTGGAGGAATAGACAGACCAAGAGAATAAAAAAAGAGCAAAAAAGCTGACACTCAATTTTGAAAAGTTCTAAATAATATGTGAAAAAAATTTAATCATGCAGGGAAGTCTTAGAGTTCTGTATTACAGAAAATTACCTTAAACAATACAAAACTTAAAATATTCTGGTAATTTTATGTAGTATGAACAGAAAAGGCAAGGATTTGAAGACAGGAGGCTTGGTTGGAAGACTCTTCCGAATACACACACACACACACACGTTATGTATGTATTACTGGATCTTTCTTTTTTTTTTTGGCCTTGGTATAGTGCTCTAAATAATAACAACTGCTTAATGCATGTCTATGGGAAATTGTAAGAATAAAATAAACATGGGACCAGCCCAGTGGCGCAGTGGTTGGGTTCGCACCTTCCGCTTCAGTGGCCCAGGGTTCACCAGTTCCCATCCTGGGTGCGGACATGCCACCTCTTGTCAAGCCATGCTGTGGCAGGCGTCCCACATATAAAGTAGAGGAAGATGGGCATGGAGGTTAGCTCAGGGCCAGTCTTCCTCAGCAGAAAAAAAAAAAAAGAGGAGGATTGGTGGTAGATGTCAGCTCAGGGCTAATCTTCCTCAAAAAAAAAAAAAAAAGAATAAACACTACCCTGTTGAAACTTCCCTGTGAAGTAATGGATTAGAAATTGAGAATCTTTCTACTAAATGCTAGTATAATCATAACTACTCAGATTTGACTAATACATGTCTTGAGTACTTTCTTTTGTCTGCTAAAAAAAGAATATATATGTATAAATATTTCATATTTTACAAAATTGTACTTAATAAAATCTCTCTCTTCTATTTTAAAACTAACAAAGTTTCGTTTTTCTCCCTAAAGAAATTCTCTTAAAGGAGAATTATTAGTAACCAATATTAGTTGATTACAGGATAAGCCCTAGCAACAAAGATATTCTAAATTTCATTGGCTTATGCAAGATGGAAGTTTATTTCCCTCATATCCCAATTCTATGGTAGGCAGGCATCCAGGGCTGGTAAGTTGCTCTGCCAGAGTCTTTCCAGACTAACATGGGGGCCAAAGCGGGCTGCTCCCGTTCTGGAGCATCTCCAAGTTACTGAAAAGAGGGGAAGAAACTTGGGCAGTGATGCCTATTTGTTTTAGAGCAAGACCTGGAAGTAGTGTATTGTTTTTTAAACTCGTGTTCTCCCTCTTTCTAAAATGTAAATAGCGGTTATCATGTGCTGGTTATTTTTTTAAGCCTTTACAAGATGAGAACATGATGCACACGACATCACAGCATGTAAGTGGCCGTAACCAGTCGCAAAGGAAACTGAGAAATATAACCTTTAGTTTGTCGCCCATGTTCACAGCTAAAACTCTATGACTGTGGAAGAAAGGAGAACAAATATTGAGGAACCATGAAGAGTTTGCTACAAAGACTAAAAAAAAAAATCACATAAAAAAGAAAGCAAAGAATAGTGACGTGGTGTTGAAGAAAAGCACCTGATGTGTGTGGTGAGAGTTTACAAAAGTTCTTCCTGTTCTTTTAAAATTTAACCCTGGAGTAATTTATTTCATAAAGAGAGTATTGTTCAGCTGACCCCCAAAAAGGAGAAAAATAGATGGGAGACAAATAATTATTTTTTTTAAATAATGCTCATGTTTTTCCTCCTGTAAGGTAGAAGGAAAAATTCAAAATAACTTAATTCTACTCTCTTAAAAATATTCATGTATGCTAATAGCCCAGTTTCTTTTTCAAAATATTTTGATAGGACTGAAGCGTAACAAAGCGTGTATCTTTTTTATTCTAGAATTCAGTCAAAATTAGGGTCATGAGTTACTGTGAAAAAAGACCCTAAAGAAAATTTCTCAAATGGTCTTGTCAGATTTTATAGTATAAAAGAAAATTATCTTGACTGAAATGAACAGAAACATGCATAAACTTTAAAATTTTTAAAAATCTTACAATGTTTGCCTATAACAGACAGCATTTGGGACGAAACTGTAAAACTCATTTGATTGACTGTGCTTGTGGCTAAAGCAGATTAGACCAAGAGGAGGAAAAGAGAGCTATCAAATTGCAAGGAACTGCCAACTTTCTGGCAGTGCCTGGTGAGAGGTTCTTTCTTATCACCACCCCCTGTCCTGACAGTGAGTGTACAAATTACTCAAAATATTCAACTACTCCTGCCTTTCAGTTAAATAGATATGAAACACACAGAAATGGAAACAAGACAGACTTTGAACTTTTGATACTTCATGTGAACCTCCATTTTAAACATGCATTTCTCAGCTGTTAGTTTCACTCCAGTTTCAGAACAATATTTTTGACCTAACCTCCCTACCAAATTCTGCTATATGAAGCGAGTAAGGGTATTCCCCCCTGGGATCCTTGAAAAATGACTTAATTTGACAAAGAAATAATCTCTCTCTCTTTCTCTCTCTCTTTTTTTTGACCATGAGCCAATGTTAAACCTGAAAAATGATATTTTACCCTTATATCAGCAGACTTCTCAAAGCTAAGTAACTAGAAAAGGCTTGCTAAATAAACTACTTAGAGACACTCTAAGATTTCTTTATGGTACTTTTAGCTGTCTAATTAGGCAGGTACAGTAAATCCTGGTGTACAATAACAAGCAGCTATAATAATACAGATGTCTATTTTTTGGCTCATAAAATTAAGAAAAAAAAAATAAGCCCTACATTGCTTTCGATGCAGCAAAAGTTGAATTTAGAACTTTATATAAATCTCAAATCAGTCTGATATGTCATGGGCACAGAGTAAAATACCAGTTTTCAGCTATAATAATTTGCTTGCTTATAAAAGAAAACAGAAACAGTAATAACAGATAAGTTTGGTGTCTGATTATTCTTTTCCTTTACTTTTGTCTGTTACCAATAATTTAGTAACAGATGATTATTCTTAAATTAAAAGTTGAAAGAATAAATGCTCAGAAAAACTTTATTGTCATGAGTCTACAAATTCAGAGGCCTCTAGAAATCTTTTGTCAGTTCACAAGATCTCCACTTTCTGAATAAAACCTAGTTATTTTAGTTGATCTTTCTTCTTTTTAGATTTCTAGCCTATGAGAAGATACTTGTCCAGTTGCAGAAAATACATCTGTGTTCAATAAATTCTAATAATACCAGTGAAATTTCCAAATATTTTGAGATGCTAGTTCAATGACAATCTTCCTCAAGTAAAAAAAAAAAGAGGAAGATCAGCAACAGATGTTAGCTCAGGGCCAACCTTACTCATCAAAAAAAAAAAAAAAATCATCAATATGGGGTAGAGGAACATCCTAAGACCCTCAAACTTTAATTCAATGATTTCTGGATTTACTTTTTGTTTTGGTTTGGTTTTTGGCTTTTTTTCTTTTTTCCCACCAGGAAAATAACAGACCCAGGATAACTATTGCAGGATTTCATACCTGAATAAAGAAACCTAATAAATAATCCACAGGCTTGGCTTATTTTATGATTTGAAACAACAGTTTCTACCAACTTTCTGTCAAGATACCTATAAATAAAGTTTAAAAAATTAAAAACAACATCAATATCAGAAATTGAGTCTGTTAAATAAAGTAATGCCAGAATCTGGGAGAGCTCTCCATTATAATAGAGCAGATGAAATTGGACTGAGAAAAAATTGTCTTAGGTTTCAGCCTAAAAGATGGTAGAAATTCTCTTCATAATTTGCCACATTTTTAAAGGAACTTCAATCTTAACTAGAAAATTTGGCATCCATTTTGATACTTTATTTGATTGAGTCCTGACATTTTTAGAAAGCCAGAATAATTAACAATATTAGTAGCTAACATTTCGTAAATTTCATAAACAATACACGTAGTGGCATGTGCTTTATAAGACTTATTATCATCCACATTTTGTCAATGAGGAAACTGAGCATAGTGAACTAAATAAGTTGGCAAAAGTCACATTCCATTAAGGAATGGAAGGAAAATTTGACCCCAGCACTCTGTCCCCTAGTCTGCGTGTCGAATTTACACTGCCACTGAATATTCCTCTGAAAATCATCTATTTTAGAACCCAAAGTAAATTTCAGGAAAATGTTCAATATTTTCAATGGACTTCGAGAACTCTAAGAAATATAATCCATTGACTAAAAGTAGTCTTTGAGTCTTCAGAAGAACAAGGGTCTTATCTTTAGTAAACTAACAATCATGGGATTTAAAAAGTTGCAAGGGGAGAATATCTGAGACAAAAATTCAATAGGATGAGACGAAAAGGGAAATGAATAAACAAAAGAGGTATTTAAAAAATCTAAAGCAAATAAAATATAACAAAAATATATACTGATGGATGTAAAAGCAAGACTGATTGAGAAACTTAAAATACAGAACAAATGTCAAGTAGATTAAACAATAAGATAGGATTTGATAGATTTGGAGGAAGAAGAAGGGACATAGCTGATCTTGAAGAACAGAAAACGTGGAAGCAAGAAAGCTTGAAACAATAGAAGAAAGTCTTTTCTTTGCTGACAAAAAACAATGTATCAACAAAAAAGGTATGCCGTATCTCAAGGAAAGCTAGGATGTAAAGATGCTTAACAGGACAAATGCTGGCAAAATATTCTTATTTATAAGGAATAAGAAGAATATTATTCAGGCACGTAAGCAGAACAGAGTTTCACTGCAAAGGAACAAGCTTGCAGTTTTTATCCTGTGCAACTTTAAATGACAGAGTGCAATAACCAGCATCTAGATAATGTTGTGAAAAAACCGTGTGAGCTGAAAATTTCATGTCAAGCTTTTAATGTATGTATCAGTGCAAATCCTTAGTTGTGTAAAACTAAGAAAAACATCACATGAGCATCTTTAAAAGTTACTTTCTAAAAAATTTGCTATTCCTCCTGAAGAATTAGAAGTTCTGGGCCATTGAAGATCTTGTCTTACCTCTTTTCTTTTTCTTTACTCTTTGGGTAGCCTAAATAGTCTATTGGGAATAATTTATTATTCCCTATGATGGGGAATCAAAGTATATTGATAAATAATTAGAAAGAAAACCCTCCTTGTCTCACCCTCCTCCCAAAACGAGCAATGTGAGACGGCTAATCAATGGTGCCAGGTACCCACCAACAGCCCAAGAAGATGACAGATCGTAAGCCTCACTCTCTCGCTTTTAACCTCAGTTAATAATTAGTCCTGGATTCCCCTGCCAGACTCCTTGGAAGGGAGCGTGGAGAGCAAAAGGAAGATGGAGCTGGACTTCCTTGGTATATGATTTTGTTTTTGCTCTGTTTTGCTGTGCTTACTTTACCTAGTTTTAGGTTCCTCAGGTTGCCTGGTCCCAAAATCCTCCAACCACTAGGAACTTTTAAACTAAACTAGTCAGCCCAGGTGAGTTATCCAGTCCTGATGGCATTGGAAAACAGGCGGCCTTGAAATCATGGAAACTCAGGTTCCACCATTGCAAGACTGCACTTTCTTTGACCCTTAATTATATTGTGAAACATACTCATATGCCTAAAAAATCCTTTCCTGGCATGTGGCCGAAAGACATTTCAAAGGCCTGTTTTAGCTAACCTTTCTCCTGGGCTTTGTTTACAAGAATTCTAGTTTTATAGGAAACAAATTACTTCATGTGCAAGGCTTTGGGCCCATTTTTTTGATCCAGCCCCATGATATAACTTTAGTAGATTAAAGGTGAACAAACCACAAGTGGTAGCCACAGAAATGAGAAAATTTCTGATACCAGACTCATGTGTGTGTGTGTTAATGCACTGAAACTTGGTCTGAATAAACTGTGTTTTCTGATAAGACAGCCATTCTTGTAAAGTGCATTTGGAAACTCACATTGGACAGTCTACCTTGATAGCTTTTTAAATGTTATGTAATCACTCAGCACATAATTTACGAGAGCTTGAGTGATTGAATCATTTAACTGACAAAAAATACACCTGAATAAAATGAGAAATAATGAGAATATAAAAAAAGTTTGTATTCTAAACTTTATATAGTTAAATTTTACCTTTAGGGAAATGTTGAGACGTAGTTATAATCACTAACAATTGAGAAGCATGCATTATTGAGTAACAAAAACTTATAATTTTCTTATTTACATGTTCAAGTTATGTGTCTTACATTTCATTAAAAGTTGTTAGCTTCCCTTTCCACTTACCCTGTCCTGTCAATACTTCTATCTGTGAGTCTTGTAATAAAAATATCAGCCAAGAAAACATGTGGAAAGTCCTCGGGCCTTTCGACAGAAGAAGTGCTGTGGGGTAAGGGCGGTGCAGGGCTGGTAGGCAAACAGCTTCTAATAACAAGAACAGGAGATTTGCCTTGTTTTTTCATTTTGTTTTGTTGTTGCTGTTTGTGTGAAGGTTTATATCACTTTAACGGAAAACCTGGGGAAAATGTGAGAATATATGTTGGTAGAAAGAAATAGTAATACAGTATGAAGGGAACTAAGAAAAATGTTTCCTTGCTTGAATCTCCCTCCATACTGGGCATTCCTAAATGACAGTGATTGAGAGAATTTGAGAGAATTGTGTAACATGTATACATAATTGAGGGCCTGCATGCTTTGGTCCTGGATATCCGGAATAGGAGTAATGCTAAAGCTCTCCAGGAAAGTGAATGTGAATGAGGTGAATAGATATTTTAAATGCAGATTTATTATAAATGATCCTTAATCTCCATTTATTCAGATAGAACATCCTTATATGTCACACACACACGTTTAGTGAAATCGTATCTTAAAATATTCACCTTTGTGCTTTTCTTTCTTTCCACATCATCAGTCTTCCACAGTGAATCAAGGAGAATTAAGATTTGTATAGCAGAAAAGCTGTAAGAAAGACCCAAATGCTTTGAATATCAAAATAAAATCTTGAGAATTGGGAAGAAAACATGGGAAACACTGTATCTTGGGGGGCTTTTAATTATTATTTAGTAACAAATTTATTTATTTAGTCTTGGCTATTTAGTACATTATAAAGGGAATAGATGGAAAACCAGATTATCATGCTGTACCCTTTGGCTGGAAGGGGGTAATAGAAGAAACCCTGGATAACTCCATGACATGGGAGAAATATACATGGAGGACAACGTTGAGAGGAGGGAAATCAGCGTGAAGAGACTTCCAATCCCTTTCTATGGCCAGCACTGGAGAATCTCGTGGAAGACAAGTATTTCAGTTATCTATTGCTTTGAAACAAATCACTTCACAATTTAATTGATTAAAATGAGAAAAATGATGTGTTATCACTCACTGTTTCTGTGGGTCCTCAATTTGGGTAGGATATCTCTGCTCCATAACATATGAGGTCTCAGTTGCAAGACTTGAAGCCTGGAGCCTTGTCATCTTCCAAAGACTTTTTCACTCATGGCTACCAGCTGAGACCTTAATTGGGGCTGTTAGCAGGAATACATACACATAGTCTCTCCATGTCACCTGGGATTCCTTCTAACATGGTGGCTGGGTTCCACAGGTAGGTATCCTGAGAAGGAGAGAAAGAGAGTGAGAGCACCAGACAGAACCTTCTTTATTTATCCAAAAGACTTGAAACCAGGATCTTGAAGAGATATTAGCACTCGTAATAGCGAAGATGTGTAAACAACCAAAATGTCCATTGACAGATAAAAGGATAAAGAAAATGTGGTATATACATACAATGGAATATTATTCAGTATTAAAAGAGAAGGAGATACTACAATATGTGACAAAATGGATGACCCTTGAGGTCATTATGCCAAGTGAAATAAGCCAGTCACAGAAGGGCAGATTCCACTTATATGAGGTATCTAAAATAGTCAAATTCATAGAATCAAAAAGTGGAATAGTGATTGCCTGGGGTTAAGGGGTAGGGGAAATGGGGATTTGCTAAGCAACAGGCACAACCTTTCAATTAAGCAAGATGAATAAGTTCTAGAGATCTGATGTACATCATTGTAACTGTAGTTAGCAATATTGTATTGTACACTTAAAAACTTGTTAAGAAGGTAGAGCTCATGTTAAATGTTCTTACTACAAGAATCAATTTTTTAAAAAGTCATATAGCATCACTTCCATAGTACTCCAATGGTTGGGGCAATTACAAGTCCTTGTCCAGGTTCAAGGGAGGGAACACATGTCCCATCAATTCATATACATATTGCCGTCTTCACAAAATACAATCTGTCAAACTGAGGAGATGTCAGCAAATTTTGCCTGATCACTCAAATCAGGATATCATGACATCTGTGGGGAGAAGCCACAGCAGGTCTCCTTTCACTTGCAGTTTGAATGAGAGCTTTGTTTGATAGCAGCAACATAGAATTTCCTGTGGAGGATGAAAGCTTACTCCTCAGGACTTTGGTGAGCCCCATCCAAAAGCTGCACAGGGCACTGGATCCTCTCAAGCCCCTTGAAACTTCAGGTCAAGTCTTTGTCACCTAAGGAATGTTGGAAGTTTGGAAGGAAACACTCAAGCTCCAGAAACTGACCTGTTACAGCGAAGAAAACTGTCAAGGATGCTGCTGTTAGCTGCTCCCACATTTTACCTCTACTCACTTGATCTGTGCTGTTTTCACAACTCATTGTCACTTACATTCCAGAATAGCCCTCCATGCATCCAGAGCCCCACAGTTGTCTTTAAATGAAACTAGCAGTTTTTTAAACTCTTTTCCTCACAGAGATCTCAAAAAGAGTTCAGAAGACGTTTCTGTGTGAGAAAGATGTTATTCCATTCCTCAGACTGTATCTCTTTCTCACCAACTCACTTCATAAAACATTTTTCTTTTCCAATTACAACAAAAAAAATGTTACCACACATATGAATAGCTACTCAGTAACTGAAGGATGTGAAGGGGTTCCTGAATATTGGTCCACAACTCTGGTCATTCGAAATGATGTCTGCAAGTTCTTTGCATTCCTCCCATCAAAAAGTAAATTTAATTTCCTTTCATCTTCAAATCTTTGTGGCACAAACATTAGAATATGGTGTAGGTGACATTGTGAGACTTATGAGGCTGGATTAAAAAAGACCATGAAGCTTCCGCTGGTTTCTCTGGGTAGCTGACCTTGGAAGCCCAGCTGTCATCAAAGAAACCAGACTACCCTGAAGCTGCCAAGTGGAGAGACTTCACCAAGATGAGAGAGAGGCCCAAGGAGCTCCAGATGTCCTTTTCTTTTTTGCTAACAACTTCATTGGAGGTAATTCACATGCCATACAATTCACCCACTTAAAATGTACGATTCAAGGGCTTTCAGCGTACTCACATACTTATGCAACCAGTTCCTCAATCAATTTTAGAACATTTTCATTACCCCAAGAAGAAACCTCACACCCCTTGGCCATTATCCTTGACCTTCCTATTTGCATCCTCCACTCACCAGCCCAAGGCAACCTCTAATCTACTTTCTGTCTCTGTGCATCTGCCTATTCTGGACATTTTATATAAATAGGATCATACAATATGTGGCCTTTTGTGACTGGCTTCTTTCTCTTATAACGTTTTCAAGGTTTATCCTTTGTATCATGTATGAGTACTTCATTCCTTTGTATTGCTGAGTAATATTCTATTGTATGGATATAGCATATTATATATTTATTCATTAGTTGACGGACACTTGGAATATTCCCACTTTTTGGCTATCATGAATAATGCTCTCTGAATACTCAGGTATGAGTTTTTGTGTGAACATGTGTTTCCATTTCTCTTGTATATTTACCTGGGAGTGAAATGCCCTCAACTGCTTGAGTCTTCCCCACCCAAATACCAGGCATGTGCGTGGAGAAAGTTCTGATATGCTCCCTCTGGTGGTAACTGAACCAGACCCTGAGTGAAAACTGCTGTGACAAGTCAAAATCCAGATTCATAAGAAGAATAACGGATTATTATTGTGTTAAGCCATTGTTTTATGGTGGATTATTGCACAACAATAGAAAGACCAGAAAAAACACCAACCACATTATTGCCCGCTGGGCTACTAGAGAAATACACCTATTCTGAGGGCTCATCTTTGATCTAGGTGTTTCAAAACTACCTTTTTTCAGTTTTTATTTTTACAAAATCCTGAAATGAGCCTGTCAAATGAAAGTGATGCACAAAATCCAAGTAAAAAGTTCAAGTATTAAAAAGTCCAAGGTGGACAAGATTCCTTCACTACTTCATAGGTAATGCTGTATTCTATATAATTTTAACTGTTAATCCATGACTTTGCAAAATTAGAAGAGTGTCCCATTCAAAAGAGAAAGATAATTTAGGATGCACTGATTATGTAAAATGTAAGTTCTTTCCCCTACATAACTTCATTTAGGCCACAAACCATTGTGCATGGTAGACTGGCACACAATCATTGCAATTTTTAAAGCAGAAAAAAAAAAGGTATAATATTGACATCAAAGGGGCTAGAGGAACATTTTGGGGTGATGGATATGTTCTATATGATGATTGTGGTGACAGTTAAAAAAGTATATGTGTTAGACAAAATTAATCAAATTTTAAATTTAAAATTGCTAAATATTCTTATATGTATGCTATAACTGATTAAATTGCTAAGAAAAACAAATCATCCATGGGCTGTCATTGGTGAAGCTGAAGGTGATGGGTACATGGGAATTCATCATACTATTCTCTCTACAAGTTTCTATGTTAAAAAGTTAAAAATTCTATGTTGTTAATGCAAGACAGGAAAGTTACATGGTTCCCTACGAGTATGTGACAAAATGAATCAAGCTTAAACTGACAGAGATGGTGATGCTTAAGGAAAGCTTGATGTGAAGGAAAATTAGAGTTAACTAGGTGAAAAAGCACGCTGGGTTTTAGGAGAAATTCTCTCGGCACAGGAACAGCTTTGTAGCAGGACTGAAAACAGCATAATTGAAGGACAAAAAAGGAGACCAGGATGGCTAGAGCTCTGAAAATAGATTTTATTATAAAGTTCCAAGTGCAACAGATTTGATCATTAAAATAGTCAAGGCATAAATTTCAGTTGGCATTTCACGATGCCAAGAGCAGAGATGAAGCCAGTCTCCCCAGTCTGAAGAGAACATAAAATTGATGCCTTCAGTCTCGTCTCATTTAAATCGGATAAAATAATTAAAAAAAAAGTTTAAAATAAAAAACATTAGAGAAATTCTAAGGCAATCGGAGGATAATTCAAAAGCTGACAATATTCCAGGTGTACATGACAAATGGTTAAAACATGCAAAGATCAATGCATTTAGCTTGTACTTAGATAACGTGTGAAGTTGAAGCTAATTTTCAAAAAGGTGGTAGAATTCTTCAAATGTAACTTTATTAAAGAGTAGAAACAATTTTCCAACCTCCTCATATTAGAGTTTTGATGAAACTTCTTTTCAGGCAAATATCAAGCCATAGGTAATATCACAGGTTAAGGCAGAGAGGAGAGACGCCCACCCAACTCCATACTTTGAGCTTTTCAAAGGTTTTGCTCTGCACTTTGAGGGAGAACATGGGAAAGACCTTTCTTAGCTGGTTGTAGCCACATTCACCACCAAGACATCAGCAAGACAAGGAAGAGGGCTGAGTCAGTTTCTTCGTGCTCCCATGTTAATGTGCCCCTGTGCCAAGTGCGTCAGAGACCTTTAGTTTCTTTTAAGCCTTAGTTTCTCCGATACTGAATGAAATGATCCAGCATTATCTTTTTTTGGTCTTTTTTTCATCTCTTGTATCTCCAGTGCTAAAAGAGGACCTGACAGATATTAGGCTCTAACGAATATTTGTTGAATAAAATCCTTAACCTAAAATAATTATTGCTTTTAACAGTGTAGGAAAGAGAATTGACCAGCTAGGACTTTTTGTTAATTACTATTATACTGTTGGTTTAAAATTCCTCATTCTCTGATCAGTAGCATTTGTTCCTAATTTGAGTTAATATTAATATGAATCACTACTTAATAAAGTTCTATTTGAATTATTTTGTACATTCTTGAGGGAAAATGCCTCCAATCTCAACTTTCCAGGCACTCCTACAATTTACTCATGTGTGTGCTTGTACAATATAGCATTTTGTATTTTTCTGAAAAAAAAAGGTAATGTATTTTCAACTAAAATATTTCCAGCCGATACATATCAACTAACATATATCTGTTTCAGCCCAATAAATGTAGTTTCTACAATCTTGCAGACTTAGTTAATAAGTTATAAAATATATAAAAATGGTAAGGTTTTACTTTATTTTGAACATTCACATGTGTTTTAGTATGGCTTTTGTATGACTAGACTGATAAAAAATATTGGAGGATAAAATAGCTTTGAGCAATGTATAAAAATATCAGTCTGGGAGAAAATATTATAAGATAAATCCTTTGCAAATGGGGATGGATTGTGATTTAGGGAAATATCCAGTTTTTCTAATTTTTCGGCATCAGGGGCTGATGTAATAACTGTTATAAACTTTAGAGTCAAGACAAGTGGCTTGGCGTCTGAGCCGGCAGTCGTCATTCCATATCATGTCGTCTAAATCTTTGGAACTATGAAAACCTGACGCTTTTTCCCTCTTGTTGAAGGAAGTCTGTGTGGGATCTGGAAATTGCCCACTTTTCAGTAAGGCTTCCCCTTCCTCCCTTTTTCTCCCCTCCAGGCAACCCTCAGGCGATTTTTTTCTTCACTTTCTGTTTTCCTGTCTTTAGCCTCACTCCCTATACCACTGCCTTCTTGTCATACAGGGCATTATGCAGAGCATTCACAAACTGTTATTTTCTGTAAGAGATAAAACACAGGAGATCTGGATAATAAACAAAGTCATTTCTGAGTGATCTTTTAATTCACTTGTACTCATTTCACTTGATAAAAGAAACTCCCACCGTTTGCTTCTGGAACAAGTCTTTCATCCTTTATCTCTGTATTCTCTGAGGCTAGATAAACTATACATACTGTTGCTGTACGTTTCATTTCCTTCCTTTAATTTCCTCATCACTAGTTTCCTTAAAAGTTTGACATTAGTCAGTTCTCTAAAAAAGAATAAAAATGACATGATTCTATGTCTACGAACAGAAAATCTACACGACGTGATTTCTTCCTACTCTATTTTCCGTGAAAGGGCTAATATAAAAATCTACTCTCTGGGTCATCGATCTGCTGCTGGAAGAGCAACTGTTGCTTTGAGGCTGCTGCTGTGGCTGTATGTGTGCCCAACAGATGCAAAATACTGGATTGGCATGATGGGGTGGGGGCACCAGGCAGCTGGATCCCAGCCCCATAGAAATCATTCTATAAAGTCAATAATTCAAGTTTTTTAAACATACAACACAACTTTTACTAGATGAGAAACCTGGAAATCCTAGGATTCGCAAAAAATGTCACACATGAATGGGTAGTCACTGCTCAAGAACTAAGTTCAGTTGTAGGAGAAACATGAGAAATTTAAAAATGGCTTTCCAGCGCTAAAGATGAAGAATCAGTGGTGTATTGGTAAACATTTAACAATGGCTCTCAGGGGAGGAGGAAACCTTGACGTACAGCATTTGCTGCTTTCTATGGTGTAAATACTCCCACTCTGGCCAATTTTGAGCTACCCAGAAGACATCAGTAACGGCGGAGTTGGGAAGAAATGTGTGCAATTAGTTCTTGGGAGCAAGTCTGAGCAGTCTCCAGCATCCCACTGTGAGATGAACAAAAGAAAGTATTTGAATCTGGCCTTAGAAATCACTTTGAAATCAGTGCTTTAGGAAACATGCATATCAAATATTACATGTTTTTGCTACTAAAAGAAAAACATTGAGTGATTTAGGGTGAAATGCTTCAAATCAAATAAATAAACAAACTTGAAAGGGAAGGGAAGTTTGGATTGAGGAAAGCATTGTTTCTGGTGCAGGTTTAAATTCAGTTCATGTAAGTAATACAACCTGTTTGTAGTTTCTATATGTCAATTTCTTTTATTGTCTTCCATTCCTTTGTGGCGTTGGAAATGAATCTCAATCAATTTGAGATCAACTCTTTTTCTTATGAGGTATACAATATTAAGGAGGCTTATGTAGTAATAAGGCATCAGTATTGAGACATCACCATCAGTGCCATTTGTCCTCTTTTGGCATCTGCTGAGATAGCTATAGAACATTCTGGAACTCAGTTCTTGATCCATGCTATGGAAATGTCCCCATTTCCAGTTGCATGGCTTCCAGGTTTGCCCAGTTCTATCCACTGTTTTCTTGGCATCGTGGAAACATAGAAGTGGATCCCTTTCTCCAACATCTCTCTGTTGTGATATCAACTAAGGCTCTATCTGTCTAGATACAACATGTAAACACTTCTATCTGAGAACAATTCATTATCCCCTCCTCTACTCTCAATATCCACAAGCCTATCTGTGCCTTTTGCTCTTCCCCAAGGGCTTCATCCAAGCGTTCAGGTATAGGGTCTCTCCCTCTCTGAGACCCATCTTTATCCACATAAACAGAATTTCCCTCCAGCTATCCCTCATGCTCTGGGGCGCCTGTCCTCTGTCCTGGGTTGAGTGGTGGGGCAGGGGAGCCCTGGACTAATTAATGAAGCTTTGTTTCAAATCTTTTCCCAGGTCATGAGCACTCTGTCTTCTTTTAAGGGCTTTACATTTGAAACTCTGGAGTTGGGAAAAGAGACCCCCTTTTCTCCTCAATAGTGTTACTTTCCTCTTTAAGCAAAAGAGTGCTAAATGGTCTAGCATTTAACTTGTAAGAAGAGAGAGGAGCAGGGGAAGGAAATGTCAGAGGAAAAAAACTTTTTGTAATATGATAGCAGTATCACACCACACTGCGTTATTGGAGCAGTAATTCTTACATTTTTACTAAATGTGTCTGTTCCAAGTAAAGGAGAGCTAGTGGCCTACCCACAAAGAGGTTTTTTCTTCAACATTAGATTCTGAGAATCACTAAAATCATAAACAAAAACTAAAATTTGAAAGAGCCCATGGGAAAAAGACTCAAAGGACTGAGGAAATTCGGGGCAGTTTAACACCACAGCCCCCAACAGCACGAGCGATTGCGCTCAGAGAAACTGCGGGGCCTCAGCACAAACACCTAGAAAGTTTACATTTTTAACAAACACAAAATATCAGAAATCCCCAGAAGGCAAAATGAAGTGGGAACTTAAAATTAGAGCAATAAATTTGCAATATTCTATGGAACTGATACAGTGGTGGCTGTAAGGGTTTCACAGCAGTAATGGGAACTAAGGGACAAGGTCTGGGATGGCAATGTCCATTCTGGGACAGGACACACGGTCCCTGGAGTGAAAGTACGAAAGCCAGAACTGAGATCACTGGATAAAGCTGGGGTCTGTCACTATCCCAGGAGAATGAAAAAAAAAAGATGAGTCAATTCCTAGGAGGAAAAGAAAAAAAATACATATGTGTATAATCTCTCTTTATGTATATACAAATGTATTCTCTTTATTATGTGTGCATTATATATACATATAAAATACATACACATATGCATACATGTACATATATATATTTTCATATTAATATCTTCCACGAAAATTCTGAAACCCCAGCACTGCTGTGTTACATGTAGTATAAAGTGTGAATTAACATTGTCTGTATGCAATGGAAATTTCTAAATCAAAGAACAACATAAATTTGAGACTGGTTAGAAAATAACATTATATTCCTTTTAGGTAATACTGTTTGTTCCCCTCGTCCTGCGCTATTTAACCTTCATAGCAATCATTGTCAACTGACACAGTTTGATTTCATGTTTGTTTATAAATTTTCTGTCTCCTCTACTATGTGTAATTTCCTGGAAGTCAGGGACTTGCTCTATCCTCATTCCCAGAGAAGAGGGCCCCGTCCATGGCAGAAATATGATGAGTAAGCTTCTGGCAGGTTGGTGTGGTAACTGCTGTTGACACAATCCACTAAAAGGACAGCAAACTGCCCAGGATTATTATTCCATAAAATTGTAACAATAAGGAGATTTTAAATTAGATTTTTAAAAGAGTCTCTTTTAAAAGGATCAATACTTAATAAATAAAAGCAGATATGAAAAATAAAGTTCTAAAAATTACGCATACACACACATTTGTTTAAATTAAAAGGACTATATGAAGTGAAAGTAAAAAACCTATGTTCGCTCTCTTTGAAGTCATAGATGGAAAGAAATGGAAACCATGAGTCAGTTATATATTCAGGGCTAAGAATGTGGGCTCTGGAATCATACTCCAGATGTTCAGTTGAGCAAGTGAATTTTTTTTAATGCTTTTTAACACATGCTACCAGAGAAAGAGAAAGAGGCAAGACAGGAAGGGAGAGGGAAGGAGAGAGAGAAGAAGGGATTAGGAAGGAAAGGAGGGAGAGAAGTAGGCAATGACAGAAAAAAGGAAAGGGTGAGAGTGAGTCTCAACATCAAGGTCCGTGGTTTTCAAAGTTCCCAGTAACAGAGAAGAGGATTCAACCAGCCTGCTTTGCTCTCAGACTTTTTCTCGTTCCCAGTTTTAAATTGTCCTGTATTTTCCAATGACTTCGGCCTGCACATTCTCTAATATCCTATCCTTTAGGACAGTCTTACAGCCTTTCAGTCGCGGAGCTCCTGTTGAAACTCTCCTTCTTTTTACAGGTAAGTGTTGTGGGTGTGTGGGCGTGTGTGTGGGTGTGTCTATTGAGTCCCTGAATATCAGGAAACAGAAGAAAACTGAATCATAGATCTCTTCTTCCTTTTCTTAACTTTTAAACTATTGTGTGCGTAACTTCGTATAATCTCCCAGCCATTTACTTTGTAAAGAGATAGGTCACAAATGTACATTTTCAGTGTGCATATCTACTGAAATACCTTTTAGATTATTGTCTAACTTAACCGCCAAAGAGACTGATTGTTCATGGGATGTTACTGTGTCTTTATCAAAATGGAGATGAAGAATGTGGTTGTGGCAGGAAACATATTTATTGAATTCATTAATCCAACTCTTCTCTGTATACTTAACCTCAAGATAATTTTTTTGATTAGGTATGTCATCTCCATGAATTAGAATTTTGAGACTGGAAAAAGTTGTGTGAGCTTTAACCTGGCACAAAATGCAAGATATACAGACTCTGAATAAAATTATAAATAGAGTCAATTTCCAACAAATAGAGCCTCTTAATAAGAAACAAATAACATTTAAAGAAACACTTAGAATGTGGCAGAGAAAAGTAAATAATAGAACAATTTGTAATATTATACAGGGTTTAGTTTGAAACTGCCAAAATATGTATGTATATGTGCATATATGTATATTTGATAGTATCATTTGTTAAACTTATACATTAAGATATTTTTATAAATATTTAAAATCAGAAGGAACCAATGAAATATAAATGATGAAAAAGAATAAATAATACTTTCACAGTCTTCAAAATGCAAGTTTTTGGCTATAAGCAACGAATAAATACTTTGATACAAAAATATGTATTTGAAATATTAATAGTTAGGGACTATCCTGAAATATATTGCCATGATAATTTTAAAATTTAAGCTGATACCACCTTCCTAATGTGCTGAGCTTTCTCTAGCCTTCAGAAATAGTTATTTATAACTCTGTAATCTGAACTAGTTATTCTTTGGTATTATCAGTATATTTTGTTCCTTTTCTAAATATGTCATCCTATATATGCTGGTAACTATTAATTAGGTAAATAGTCAAAGAAATAGTCAAACAATGTTTCTAAGCCATTTTTTAAAATAGGATTGTTACCATATGTACAGATGGTTCACATATACTGAAGAGCTTTCCATAAATGGCCCATGAACTTATAATTAATATTTCATGGGGTATAACCTACAGAGGAATAAGATGCAAAACCTCTGGCTTAAGTATCTGTTAATTGGAAAGGGCCTTGAAAGGCACAATGGATTGAGGGCACCACTAGTTCACTGGGTATGCTTTCCAAAAAGCGAATGCAGTATTTTGACATGGACTTTGAAGATTGAAGCATGTAGTAGCTTCCTAGACATGGAGTTAAAAGGAAGAAAACTTGGAGCTGTTGTAAAATAAACATTTATTTAATGTTGTAAAATAAACATATTTATTTAATATTTGTAAGGAGCTTTTCCCCAATGTTTCAAAAGGCTATTATCTTCTCCTTTTTGTTTTCCAAAATTTAATAGCTTAGTTCACTAGTATGAGTAGACATGTTAGACTAGTTTTCTGGCTTATTAAATTAGGTTAAACAGAGGCTAAATAATTAGTTTTTCAGTGAATCTTCTCAAACAGGGGAGAATTTTTTATAGAAAGTTGGAATTTTGCCTCAGGACACACATTCGTTCATTCATTCAACTACTTAATGAGAATTGTTTATCACATGCAATGTTATCTGCTATGCCAAGGGCTAGTATTTAAGGGCACAATGATGGCAGGAGAGGATTCCCAACCTTGAGAAGGTCTTAATCTAGTGACAGACAAACACGTTACCAGCTAATTGTGTTCGTAGGTGTTTTAATGTGGATGCTTTGGACACTTACTGAAATATGTAAGTTTCACTTTTCCTTACCGTAAATCACAATCAAGGATTTAATCATTAAAGTCAATATATTTTGGAAGAGATTTCACAGAAAACAAGTAGACTAAATTCAGAAGTACAAATTAGAATATTACCCAAAGTACACGTGAAGAAAGAAGACAGCTTCAGAAATGCTGGATTAATGACAGCCATTTCCAGAATCAAACTACGTATCACAAGGAACTCGAGGCAAAACACAAAGGAATGAAGTAACCAAAAGGAATTTCTTAATTGTTGATGCAGATAAAACTTGAAATTGCCCTTAGACTCAGCTAACAAAGAAAACTTGGACTATATACTGGGCTGAAACTTTTACTTTTCTTTTCAGATGAAACGTACAGATAAGAGACCTAAAAATTTCAGCAGTTTTTGAAAAATGGCAAGCCTGGCTAAAGAATAATTTATGTAAATCTTCTGAGTTTGCTTGCTGGTTTCAAATATTTTAATCAAATAAAAGCTGATGTGCCAGGACTGGTGAGAAAGTACTTCTTACCCAAGGCCTTGAGAGGAGGTCTTTTCCATTTTCTTAGCAGATAAGACTCCTGGGGGTTGTATGAGAGTGGGGGAGGATGTTGGTCTTGAACTTCACTGTGAGGGTCTCATCCCTCTGTGGCTATACTTTGACATTGACAAATGCTGGTCTTCCACAGTGTGGGGGGCACTATTGGTGTCTTCTCAACTGAAACTATAACTTGTCTCAAATGTGCCTAATATCTAGAGCTATGCTACAACCATCCAGCCTGCTCCTTCCCACCCAGGGCACTGCATGTAGAAGGTGCCCTTCCATGCAATACCTCACCAATACCTGTCTCTGCTGTCTCTCTGGGAAGCTGCCTTCTGAAACAGGCCTAGCAGCTGCTTCTCATGAAGCTCTAGCACAACCTGCTCTCCCAACAACCCAGTTCTTCGTCAAGAGCCTGGGTCTTGGAAAACATAAGCTTCAACTCTTGCCCCACAGGAAGAATATCCTTAGTCCTCCTGGAGCTAAGCCCTGCTGGCCCTCTTTAAAGGCGAAAGGAAAATGTTTCTTATCCTTTCTTATTTGGAAAACACAGTTAAGTTCCTCTCCCAGAGGGTTATGTAACAGACATAGTTAACCTAATTGCTCCCTCTCAGGTAACACAATTTTGTTTGCAATAAAAGCTAAAAATAAAATATCAAATTCTCAATACTGGGAAGGAAGTTGAAAGCTGTGTTATGACTTTTGGATGCTGAAGTTAAACAAAACAGCAAACAAAAACAAGTAAATAGTGAAAAAACAAGTATTAAAAGTGACTTCAGAATGTTTTCTTTCAGATAAATATAATTATGGAATTCAATTTTCAAGGATGGTTTTCTGGACAGAAGTTTTACACAGATTTTAATCCTTAAGGGCTCTTTTTTGTTTGATTTCAATAGACTTCAAGATCAAAGTCTTGTTGCTGTTTCATTCCAATGCCACGTGATTGGGCTGCATTGACTCACTAGGTGAATGACCAGGGCTCATGTGTTGACCATTTCTCAATAGATTTAGAATTTTTACTCTTCATGTTAAAACGAAAAATCTGCTGAAATCTGAACACGTCACAGTCAAAAGACCAGATTATTCATTATTTTTGTTCCCTTAGGAAATTGTAAGGAGTAATTCTGCTGACCATATTGTTCTGTTCAATTAAGTCGTTTTGTTTTTTTGAACAGAAAAATGTCAAGTTGAAAATGTTCTTTTTCTTTTCTTTATCATTTTAAAGAGTCACTCAACCACATCAAGTAATTGAAAAAATGACACTGTTTTTATGTGAACCAAAACTTCTTCACATACCCAGAAACAAACGCTAAATTCCATTTTAATCAGGTCTGATCATTTTACATGGAAGGGATTACTATCAAAATGATCTCTGAGAGTACTAATAATTAGATTTTGTTATAAAATTTGTAAAGCTGTTGACCTGTATTCTATTGCTAAGTTTCAAGTATATTTGTGAGATGATCTTATAAATCACAGCACAATCACAGTTAAAAAGAAGAAATGAATAAAAAAGCAAAAATAAGTGCTACTTCATCTATATAACATTTTTTGGTTTTTGATACTTAAACCAAAATAAGTCCAGGAAAGAATAGCTCCCAAATGATGCTAGCTCGCCAACGTGGTTTGAGTGTTGAGGTGCAGATCT
Organism: Equus quagga; assembly: GCF_021613505.1. Classification (NCBI taxonomy): domain Eukaryota; kingdom Metazoa; phylum Chordata; class Mammalia; order Perissodactyla; family Equidae; genus Equus; species Equus quagga. The sequence goes on from NC_060269.1 coordinate 17,805,720, forward strand.
TGTCTAGATAAGTGTAGAGCTGGCTTCAAGGATACAGTATTTATGTCTTTGCCTTTACTAGTTTTTGCAACATTTCATCTATAGACCACTGCCTTTAACGATTCCCACTTCTATGACTAGGATTCAGGATTGAAGGTAAAGATAAAGAAACTAAATATTTTCTTTATCCACATTTCATATTCTCACATAAAAATTTATTTCCTAGCAATACACTGATATATTGAGAAATATTTTGATGAGTAGTTTCTACATATTTATACTAAAAGTTTAGAATACGTTTTAAAATATGACTTTCTCTGGTTGATATACATCTATTTACAGTTTGGAATTTATCATCCATTAATAAATATATTTTAAAACTATTAATTATAAATAGATGCCTTTTAAAGTCTGCAATATAAGGGATTGTGAAGGGAATGAGTTCTATGTGACTCCAGGGTCCGTACTCCTCATCACTGTGACATACGTCTAATTGGATTTTCAACAAGAGCCGATAGTTAGCTAGGGGAGATGTCTGGGAGATGTTTGAGAACTCTGTACATAACAGTGCTGCTTAATAGCCCAGGGAAGCTGTGGCATGAAATTACATAGACGTTTAGTCCCCTCCCCGCCCCCAACACCCAACATCTATACGGAACTCATATCTCCTCTGGAACTCTGTTGAATCGTCAGTTAAAGTTTGGGCATCTGGAGACAATACTCGGACACAGATGCTGATGTTCTCTTAAGAGACATTGTTAGCAATACCTATGTGGAAGTTTCTTTGTTTTGTGGGCAGTAGTTGTGAAACTGGTACAAGAGAGGAAAAACGTGATGGATGCTTTGTGGTGACTATGGCAAAGTTGCCCTTTGAAGAGTCTCTTGGTGAAGATTCTTTACGTGGAATCTTTATAGATGAGGATACCATGAATACTCTGTTAAAATAAAGTGGATTCAGTGATATCTATATTAACGTAAATGTATATGTTTCCACATATTAGGAAGATTCAATAGACACATATAGCCTATTTCTGTGTGAAGAGGAGATGATCTCCCATATATAACTTTAATTTTTAAAGTGAACTAACAATTTTATCATTTTTGCCAACTGCATATGTACAATCTATATAATATGAATCTCTTTTCAATCAGTTTATCTAGGACATTGCCAGAGAGCTCAGAAGTGATTGGATACACATTCGTTACTATCAGCAGCTTGAATGATTCAATTTTCAGAAACAGCTTAAGCCAACCCCTTCTAGATTAATCTTCCACTAGAATATCACCCCCATGAAAGCAGTATCTGTTCTGTATTATTTACCACTTCCATATCCTTAGTACATAGAAAAAAAACTAGATACAAAGTAAATATTAATTAAATATTTTTTTAATGAATGAATGGATTTCCTTTGACCTTAGATGGTCTGTGCTTTATTTCAGTACAAAGAGAGAGAAGCCTTATTTCTAAATTGTTTTTGTCCCTCATTCACAAGATCTTATCTTCCATCCTCACCTCGCCTTCTCCTCCCATCCTCAGCCTCTTCATCCACACCTTCTCCAGAACCTCAATTTCCTACATCTGCTCTCCATATACCGCCTCTTAACCTTCACGTTTATTTCTTTGAACAATTTTTAGACTTCATAAGGACCTCTCAAACCATATTCCCACCATCTTTCCCTGTCTCTCATGTCCCTATGTCTTTACCCTTCCTGTCCCTACGGTCCATCTTTACAACCATTTCGTAGCATCTGTCCTCTGCTCCCTTGCTTCTCTCTCCCTTTGCAAAACTTCAACCCTCCTTAAAACCACAACTTAATTCAAGTAATTGAATGTGTAGGGAATAAAAAGACATGCAACAATGCCAAATGGATATCCTTAAAGTTTTTACCACTCTTGGATGTTGTCTCTATTCCTGATGTTTATTTCCAAACGAGTATAACTCAATTAGCCTAATTCCAGATCTCACTGATTGCCTTATAGAAGTTAAATGGAAACAAAATGACGTTACTTCAAGTTGCATTCTAATAGAACAAAGAGGAGGGGAGGAAAAAGAAATTACTGGCTGATTTCAATATTTCTCATAGGTATAAACATTATTTAAAAAATCAACATTCCAACCCCCAAAAATGGGTGCCTACGGATATTATATAAAGGTATAAGAGTAGTTGCAACTGTGTTAGATTGCAAAAAATTCTTCATGTCTCCCGTTTCCCTCCCGCTCCGGGCTTAGCCATATTATTTCCTTTGGCTCGAGGGAAGTTAACAAATAACAATTCAAAGAGAGGTTTGAAAAACTACTTGCCTGTTGCTCCTTGGTTCTTATAACTCTGCCTTTGTGGTAAGAGGATGTCTGGTCTCTGCTGGCTGGAGAAAAGACACAGGTGGAAAGAACTAAGCTGTCCCCGTCAACGGCCAGCATAGCCCCGGTTTAAACCAGAGGAACCCCGCAGCCGAAATCACTGATCCACACACTTGTGAACTAAGTCGATGCTTGTTATTTTAAACACTGATTTTGGGGTGATTTTTTTTTTTTATCCAACGTAATAGTGGAAATACAACCAGTACTGTAAACATTTAAGAAATGCAAACCTTTATAAATGCCAAAAGGTATACCGATAACTACACACACACACACATAGAGAAAGAGAACATATAAAACCAGCTACATAATGCAAATCTACGTGGGTGTGTGTAACACAAATAATACGAAAGAACTGAGACCACAGTCATTATTCATATTGATAGTTGTGTAATACCTTAAATTATCTATGATAGAAAAAAATTTTTTTCAAATTGCCTAATGAAGCAAAACTCGATACTCTATGCTATATTCACAAGACAGACCTAAAACAAATATTCTGAAGGGGTAAAAAGGTGAAGAAAGAGCAATGTTATACCAGAAAAATGCAAATAAAAAAGAAAGCAAGTTGATATCTGACAGATAAGATTTAGACCAAAAAACATTAAAAGAAGGAGGAAAAAATGACATAGATTAAAATTCAAAATGAAGATGTGGCATATATTAATATCTGTGCACCCAATAATTGAGCATCACTTTTCATACAAGCAAAATAAATTTGTGAGAAAACAGCCATAAATAAGTAAATCCTAATCTTGGTTCTTTACAAAAATTTTTTGAAAAAGAACGCTATTGAAAGACAGCTAGCTAACTTAATGAAAACATGGTGGTAGTGAAAGATTGGGGTGGGAGTGGGGAACAAAGCATAACACACAGAAATAACAAGGCTAAAATCATCATCAAAATAGAAGCAACTGTAAAAATAATAATGAAGAGACCTACTTTGTACAACTTCATGCAAATTAGTTTGAAAAGACCTAGATGAAAACCCAGATAATTTTCTCTCTTACCAAAAAAAAAAAAAAAATAGCCTACATAGATCAGTTTAACATTGAGGAAATAAAGTACTTGAAAAGACTTGGCATTTTATTTTAGCTGTTAACTAAAGTGTTCTTTGTAGGTCAATGAGGTTAAACTGGTTAATAGTTGTTCAAATCTTCTACAAGTTGTTAAAATCTTCAAATATGATTTTAGGCTCTTCTATTTCTCCTTTAAATCTGCCATATTTACTATGTACATTTCAAAGCTCTATTATTGTATACCCACTGATTTTGGATTCTTCTATCTTTCCATACAATTTATTCTTTTACCATTTTGAGATATCTCTTTTTCTCTAGTAGTACCCATTGTCTTGTCTTCTTTGCTGACTGTTAATAAATATATAATAGCTGTCTTTTGGTTTTGTATGCACAGTATAGACTTTTTCATTCTTTTTATCCTCTCTCTATCATTATATTTCAAATGTATCTCTAATAAACAACATGTAATTTGGTTTTGATATTTTTACCCAGTTAGACAAATGTTGCCTTTTAATTGGATTTTTGTCCATTTATATGTTTTGCAGTTCCTGATATATCTGTATTTAATGGCACATATTGCTATTTGTCCCATGTGTTCTCCATTTCTTTTTCTTTTCACGCATTTTTAGATTAATCTAGTTTTTAAAATTCTATATTAGATTTTTAGTTATATATTCTTATACAGTTCCCTTAGTGTTTCTCTAAAATGGCAATGAACATTCTTGATTTCTATTTTATTTTTTCATTTTACTCATGGTTAAAACTAGTACAGTTCCATGTATTTCAGCTGAATTTCAGGCAAGAATAAGAGAAAGGGTCACATCAACCATAAGAATATATAACTGAAAATCTAATATAGAATTTTAAAAACTAGATTAATCTAAAAATGCATGAAAAGAAAAAGAAATGAAGAACACAATTGAGATGATGAGCATATCCATCATCCCCAAAATTCTTTCTTGCCTCTTTGTAATCCTTTCTTTTTGCCCACCCACCAATGGTCAGACATCATTGATCTTCTTTCTGTCACTGTAGATGAGCTTTTTGAGGAATATTTGATATACAATAAACATCAGCTATTTGAAGTGTACAATCTGATAAATTTTTACATATGTATGCATGCACCAATGGAACTATTACCACAGTTGAGATAAGGAACATACCCACCATCCCCCAAATTCTCTCTTGTCTCTTTATTTTATTTATTTATTTTTTTGAGGAAGACTAGCTCTGAGCTAACATGTGCCACCAATCCTCCTCTTTTTTGCTGAGGAAGACTGGCCCTGAGCTAATATCCATGCCCATCTTCCTCTACTTTATATGTGGGACGCCTGCCACAGCATGGCTTGATAAGCAGTGTGTAAGTCCACACCTGGGATCTGAACCGGGGTCCTGGGCCACGAAAGCAGAATGTACAAACTTAACAGTTGTGCCACTAGGTTGATGCCTCTTGCCTCTTTGTAATCCTTTCTTTTTGCTCACCCACCAATGCTCAGACATCATTGATCTTCTTTCTGTCACTGCAGATGAGTTTGCATTTCTCGAATTTCATATAAACCAAAATATACAGTATTACTATTTTTTGGGGACTGCCTTCTTCATTCTTTATATTTATTTTGAGATAAATCTAAGTTGTTCTATGATTAAATAATTTTTTTCTTTTGAGGAAGATTAGCCCTGAGCTAGCATCTGCTGCCAATTCTCCCATTTTTTGCTGAGGAAGACTGGCCCTTAGCTAAAATCCATGTTCATCTTCCTCTACTTTATATGTGGGACATCTGCCACAGCATGGCTTGAGACAAAAGTGCCCAGGTCCACACCCAGGATCCCAACCCATGAACCCCAGGATGCCGAAGTGGAACATGCGAACTTAACTGCTGTGCCACTGGGCTGGCCTCCCATGATTCAATAATTTGTTTCTCTTTATTGCTGGATAGTACTTCACTTCATTACATACCACAATTTGTTTATCCATTCACCTGTTGATGCGCATTTGGGTTATTTCTAGTTTTTGGCTATTACATTTTAAGCCTGCAGAAACATTCAGGTACAATTCTTTATATGGGCATGTGTTTTCCTTTCTCTTTGGTAAATACTTAGGAATAGAATAGCCAGTCATGTAGTAGGTGTATGTTCAACGTTTTTACACGAAGTTCAAAAACACATAAAACTAATCTATGAAAGAGTTGAGAAGAACAGCGAATTTGGGGGTACATTAATTGGAAAGGAGCATGCTTGGATGCTGGAAATGTTTATATTTTGACCTAGATGGTCATTAAACAGATAAATACTTGTGTAAAATTTATCAATCTGTATATTTAAGATTTGTGCACTTTGCTGTAAGTTATACCTGAGTTAAAAAACAATAATAATAATAACAACGATATCTGTCCAAACACATTTCAGAGATGTTGGGGGATAATTGAACATACACAAGATATTTAATGGTATTCGTGAATAATAAATGATCATCCTGATGTAATAAGAGTTTTTGTGGTTTTGTGTAAAGTATCCGTATCTTTTAGAGATATATATTGAAGTACTTACTGATGAAAACATACAATGCCTGAGATCCATTTAAAATAAACCAGTGAATGTTGGTATAACTCAAAGAAGATTGGTCATATCTCATAATTGTTGAATCTGGATGATGAGCACATTGGATTAATTATATTATTCTTTCTACTTACATAAATGTACATTTTCAATAATAAAAGCTTGTTTTTAAGGCATTGTTTAGTTTAGATTTCCATACTCAGGATATTAACTTCTGGGCTCTTTCCTAAAATGGCTTGGTGAGTCTTCCACCCTCCATGCTGTGCCTTTCTCATTAATAATAGTAACAGTTGCTATTTATTGACTCTTAGCAATCACCAGGCTCTGAAATAATTGTTTTATACATATGAAAGTAAATAGATACATTGATAGGTAAATAAACAAATTAATTAATAAACGAATTAAATTCTATCTTTCTCTCTAATCAGCTAAAAAGAAGCAGTCTTTGCTTTTTTGTTTTTTTCTGAATCTTGGGAGGGTTGAAACAATGGGATTGAGAAAAGTATTGAAAGCATCCATGAGCTATTTGATTTCATTGTAAAAATCAGAGATTACAGCCAGAAAAGATTGGAAAAGGTGAGAAGAAGGGTACGAAAAACCAAAGGCAGCAGCAGCCAGTGGCTTCTAGGTGGAGAATTGCAGAGTTTAGGAGAGAAGAGGGGAGTTGGGGCCGATCAGCTGGCTGGGCTACGTGAGTGGCACTAGAGAGAGGAGAAAGTGCTTCTAAAAACCTTTTGCACTATGTCATGAGTGAAATCTCTCCTTAGCCTAGTTTTACCATACAAACAAATTTTAAATTTCCTTTAAAAAAAATGGTGATCAGCTACCCGATACTCTTATTTCTTTACATTTCCAAGCAAATACATTAAAGTTTCTGAGAAGTCCTGATAGAAAACAACACTCAAAAATTTTTTAATCCAGAAAGTCCAGAATTATTTGACCACTCCTCTCCACACACACACACACACACACACACACACACATACATTTTTTGGCCCCTATGCTCATCTTCTCAGTCTAGTGTTTGGAACACTGTTTGGCAGTGCTTCCTCAGATTTACAATCCACTTCAAGTCTGCTTTGGTTCGAAACTTCTCTCGAAACCTTTGGTTGCCAGGATTCTGCCTAATCTCTTCCTTTCCTGATCTGCAGCTCAGCCTGTGACCATCCAAGTTCCGCTTAGAGGACAATCTTTCCTCTGATATCTTTAACAGTCGTATTTTCAAATACCACATTTTACTTCCTTATTTTTATTTTGCTAGCAATACATATTTCAATTGGATTATCTTTCTCACAAGTTCCAATTCTGAAATCCTATGTTTTTTTAATTTCATGAAGAAATGTTGCCTCATGGAACAATGTGATGCTGAAGGAGAATGCTCCCTTGGAGTAATATTTCTAAGGGAGAATTGGAAGACTTCTTCCTTTAATAGAATAAAGAATATACTAGCACAACTGGATTTATAACTCAAGTAATTGTGGGTATGCCCTGCCGTAGATCACCTTGGGAAGTTATCTTTTAAATAATAGTAAGAAAACTGGTGTTGTGTCCTTCAAGAAGCTGGAATAACACTTTAGGGACTTTCTGCATCAGCTCAAACACACAGACGTGTCTGGTGGCAAAGGTCCATAGTCGCAGGACCATACTGATCCTTTCACAGGTTCGGGCTGACTGCTGTTCTGCAAGCTGGACTTACTTGGATATTTCAGTTAGGTCATCTTTTATAAGACTCCATGGAAAGATCCAAAAACAGGAAAAATATATAAAGTGAACATATTTTTCTAAATGAGAAAAGACCAGCAAACCGTCTCTAAAGAATGCCTGAATATAAAAAAATGGAAACGAGTTAGTACTACAAAATTGACCCATTTATTTAGAATTCATGTGCTGCCTTGTAATTAGTATTTACATTTTTGTACATGGTTTAGCACTTTTTGAACTAAACCATAACGGCCTGGGAACAGGAACCATATTTGACATGGCTTTGCAACCACTGAATTGCCCAAAGCAGGGACAATAAGTCTTGAAACACATGGTTAATACTGGGAGAATGAAGGTCAGTTTCAAAAGTCAAGACAAATCAACTGAGTTAATATGTACCTAATGACCAGAGAATCCTAAGACAAATATCAAACAGTGTACTAAGAAGAATATGATCAAGAGCCTAAAACACAAGAAAGTGACTGAAAAGTATTAAGAGAGAAGCCTTTGGATTTGAACAAAAGAGGAACAAGGGTGATTTCAACAAAAGCAGTTTAAGTGGAGTTAAGTATAAAATAAACTTTCACGTTCAGGATCAGGATGATGTGACAGGGAGAAGATAGATGATTATTCAAGAATTTTTATCAAATAAGAGAGAGAAACACAATAAAGGATAACAAAATGAAATTATTTAAAAAGATATTGAGAAATTAAAGATGTCAGAACTTGAATACTTAGTACTATTTAGAATAGAAGGGGAAGAAACTGATGAGAAGAATTTGAAGTTATCATAAGGACAGCTTTGATCATTAGAGATTACAAATAAAATTCAGAGTTTTCTGAACTTTAAATCAGTGGCAAATAGTCTCTCTCTCTCTGAGGCTTGATAAGGCGAAAGATGTGGTTATCATTTGGAGTAGGAATTTGAGGTTCTAAGTCACTGCAATAAACTTGATCTAAAAACAGTATTGACAATTGCATTGTATTTTGAGGTAATTAAGACCAGTCATTCCCATAAAATTCCTTCTCAGTACCCCATTGTGTAATTGATTTACTTTCCCCTTAACATAGTTTGCAATTCCTAACATTAGAGGCATTTCTTCAAATTAGACAAGAAAACTAGAGAAATATTTTTGAAGGCATAATTTACAAGGGCACAATGCTAAGTTTCTGAAATTCCTCCAAATATATTCATGCAAGATATTATTTATTTTATTTGCTAACATTTATATATTAATTATACTCTTTTTTTTCCAGAGAGAATTTATTTTGGATAAAATCAATGTGAAATCCAAGAATAAAAGTAGAATGAGAAAATATATGAGTTGAGATATTTGAGTTATTGATAAATTAAGCTTGGTTGAACTAGAGATACCATTAGAATTGAATGAGATTATGGTATAAGTACTGGATTTAGCTAAAATCATATTGACAACCTTATATCTATCAACAGTTTAATTTTACACTGATATGGCACATGTCTCATCCCAGGAATGATGGTAGAAGATCATTTTCCTTGCCATGAAACAGCAGAGATTGGTGACATCACAGTATTTCCATACTCAAAAGTGTGCATTTGTTCTTCTCTCTTCTAAAATGATGTATTCGTGCCTGGATAAAGGTAGAAATTCTATAGAATTTTAGGAATGGATGCAGAAGGAAAGAAAAGGAAAAAATAAAATAAAACAATGCAGAATTCCATATTCAAGTATGATTTGTATTTTCAATACTTATACTAGAATTTTCTTACTTCTTACATATATTTTATCATTCTAATAGGAATATCTTGCTATGCTCATTTACTAATAGTTGCCTGACCTATTAAAATATAACTCTGATTAGTTTCTCTATTATAAATTAATGAAATCATTACTATTTCTGATTAAAAGGCAAAATTTTGGAGGGACATTTGCTGTATAAATTGACTGATTAATCTTTGGATATTTTTATAGAATTCATCTTTGTCTATTTTATAGCAGTCAGAATAAAACAATTTAGTTACTTAGAAATTTGTTTCTTATAATTATCTATAGGACCTCCAAAAAAGTTTAATAAATATTAATGATTTTGAATTTTTATTTTCTTCTCATTGCCAAGCTTATAAATCTCTATTCTTAGAACAAATTACTAGTATTGGATATTAATGAAATATAACCCTCAGATAGAACATTGAGGAAAATATTATCAGTAACTAGTTCATTCTAAATAATTGTTGCAAATAAATAAGGTATTTAGCTTTAAGATGATAGTCACCAAAATTTAAATTATATTATAGGCACATGTTTTTTTTAAAATTCTAATATGTGAGACTTGCATTTGAAATGTATCACTTGATCCAAAGATTAACATATCAACCAATTTTAAGTGAAACAGAGACTTGGAAAATAGAGACATGAGGCTTCAAGCAAGTTTCTTGTTTTTCTCATCTCTGTCCTCTCTCTTCTCACTGTGGGCATTAGCCTCAGACCCAGCCCCTTTCCCACCACCCTCAGTAACTGCACCTCTTCCCAAAGCCCTGATCCAACAGGTCAACCTTAATCTCTAGCCTTAACCTCCGCCTTGGCATGCTGTCCTGTGTGTTCAACAAATCAGTGGACACTTTCATTTTAAAAATGACCACAAATTGGGGCCAGCCAAGTGGCTCAGTGGTTAAGTTTCCATGCTCTGCTTCGGCAGCCCAGGGTTTGTGGGTTTGGATCCTGGGCATGTACCTATATACTGCTCAAGCCATGCTGTAGTGGAGTCCCGCATACAAAATAGAGAAAATTGGCATAGATGTTAGCTCAGGGACAATCTTCCTCAAACAAAAAGAGGAAGATTGGCAATGGATGTTGGCTCAGGGCCAATCTTCCTCACCAAAAAATAAAAATAAAAAAAATAAGACCACAAATAAATTGTCTAAAATTCAGCTGATTTTCTCCTTCCTGGCAATGTGAGCCAGTCTTGCCACTGCTCAAATTTCTAAAAAAATACCAATATATATTTATAAAATCTTGCTCCTTTGGTGCAGGTAACTTTGGAAGTAGCAATCTGTCAACTGCCCAGTTATAGGACTTCATGTGTAAAGAAGGGCACATAACTATGGCCTGGTAGGAGAAAGGAAGGAAAGGAAAGCCCACTCCCAAGGAGGCCACGACTGCATCGGGTGGTCTGCCTGGGGAAGGGAAGGAACACCACAGTTTTCAGGTAAATAGTACAAAGAGGGCTTTATTTTTATCTAAAAAATAATGACAACAGAATCTATAAAAGGTTCCTGAAGGCATTATTTCCATGGTAAGAAAAAATATAAATAATTCCTTCATGGAAGGAGATTCTAAATAAGCAGCCAAAAATTAACAAAATACCACATTTCTATTTTCATAGTATTTTGTGTCAGGAAAGTCCCAGACTGTCACTATTGAGGATTATCTACTTTTTAAATTGTCATTTAATAGCAAAGAAATGCCTTTTGTGGGTTCTTGATTTTAGGAAGATATCTTATAGCCTATGCTTCTTCAGAAACACACTCAGCTCCAGAGCCATGTAAATGTTCCAACAGCATCCTTTCAAAATAGAGAGACAAATGTTTCTAGCTCATTCAAACGTAGACACCCAGATGACAAATATAACTGCATATTTTTATGTGATTTGAGGAGGCATTTTTCCTCCAATGCAGAAGGTATAAAAACATGGATTAATTTATTTTTTAAAAAACCTGAAAATAATTGATTTCCTTTGAATTAAAAAAATTCCACAGTTGATCTTGCAAATAAACACAAATTTTGCTACCTAATTACCTAATATTTTCCGTGTCCATCCTGTGTGAAATCATTCAAGGATTTGCACATCTTTTTATCAAAAGTATAGAAATGCCAGCAGCGTGAGAGTCATTTGGGAGCTTGTTACAAATGCAGAATCTCGGGTCCCAACTTGATCAGAGAGACTGAATCAGAATTTGCGTTTTAACAAGATTCTCTGATGATCCAAATGAACATTAAGTGTGAGATGCCATGGAGGAGATCATAGTGGTAGCAGCCAGAAGAAATCTGATTGGGGTAATTAAAAAATTTGATTCAATGGATTCTAAACAAAATTGCTGGAAATAAGTCATTTCTTGGAGACACGTTGCTTAATTCTGTCTCGAATCTTACAACTTCACTGCTTTCTCAATTTTACCATACTATCTATCTTGTAAAATCTTTCCTATATTATTTGGCTTTCATTTTTTCATATTTGGGGATGGAAAACCACAAACTATTTTTCAAGTATTTCTATACTGTATTGTCTTAAAGTATTATGAGAGAAAAATTGTGAAGAACATTCAGAATCTTAGATAAAAGTGGTCTCGAATTTATTGTTAGCCTTCTGCAATTATGTAAAACTGTTGTACCAATTAGATCACTGTGGAAAGACACTAACTGGGAGAAATATGAGTTATCAGAGCTATCGTCTCCTTTATATTTTTATTATATTTCCCCTGACCCCTGTCCTGCAGCCTCCACTCTGAGGCACATACACGAATCCCCAAAAAGATGAAATATTATTATTGTCCTTTGTTAACACATTTTTCTAGTCACAGAAGTGGTGTCACATATGGGTGGGAGACCAAATGAATGTTCCCCTCAAACCCTTTCCTAGCCTCAATGCACAGCGCAGCAATGTGGTGTAATTTCCCACTCTTTGATCAGTTCCGTGTAATCCCAAGAAAAACTTGCTTTCTCAGCTTTGGATATCCTGACTTCAAAATCTCTTCAGTCTCCTGCCAGATCTAAACTGGAACAGGTTTGAGTGTGACTGACATGAGTGAGAGGAGACTAATCCCTGCCACCCATCATTGTGAAGTTTGCAAAATTAACTCACTTTCTCTGTATCAGTGTAGACGGAAAGAATGAAAGTCGCAGAAATATACATGATTTCACTATTAAGTTTGTTAATTATGCTCACCTCTATTTTCTATTTGGAAAGATATTTGATAGCCGTTTCTGTGAAGAGCGGTCCCAGTTTTCATTAGTGAGTTTTGCAGCTGCTCGGGGTTCCTGGCAGGCAACATCGTTTAAGGCTGTGTAAGTCTAAAATGTTTTCCCTAACGTTTCAGTTCATATTGAAAACAGACACACACTCTTGAATGTTTAAAGCAGAATTGTTTCTGGCCAAATTTTCAGCGTCAACACAAAACGCTGCAGAAGAAATTACATTTTAGTTTTCTTTTCTTCTTTGAGGATTTCAAAAATCAAGAGAAAAAATAAAGGAAGAAAGAGGTGGAGGAAAAAGAGAAGAGAAGAAAGAAAAGACAATCTATATCTTCCACATATTTTAATCCAAGTTTATGAGGATTAATTTTAAGGAAATAATAAGAATCTATTAAGTTTTCCCAAGGAAGTTAATTGAAATTTAACATTTAAAGAGGATTGCTTCTAATAATGTAAAACAAAAACTTTTGTAAAGACAAGTTAATTCTTACATATCATAATTCACTCTCTAGTGCCTAAGTGATTAATCAAAGAATATCATTTCAATGATTTTCTTCCACAGAAAAATTGAGTGGCTTGATTATCAAGAACAGCAGAAATATATTACAAAAATGAAAAAAATTCTTATTGAGGACACATACAATTTCTAAAAATTTTATATTTGAAATTTTTTTTGCATTATTCTCAAAAATATTTGTGTTAGTAAAGTTTGTTAATAAGATATTTCATAATAAGAATGATTCCTTTTAAAGAATGTAAAGAATATTTAGTAATATTCCGAACCATGTAATAAGAATGTCTCTCATCAGTTCAGAAACATAGAATCTATTTTTTTAAAGATTGGCACATCAGCTAACATCTGTTGCCAATCTTCCTTTTTTTTTTTTCTTCTTTTTCTTCTCTCCAAAGCCCCCCAGTACATAATTGTATATTCCATTTGTAGGTCCCTCTGGCTCTGCTATGTGGGACGCTGCCTCAGCATGGCCTGACGAGCAGTACTGGGTCTGTGCCGAGGATCTGAACTGGCAAAACCCTAGACCACTGAAGCAGAGTGTGAAATTAGCCAGTTGGCCACGGGGCTGACCCTTTAGAATCTTCTTTATAGAGAGAGTTGGCCTTTGAAAATCACAGTTAAAACTTTGTATTGTTTTGAAAATTTTCTCTTTCTAATTCTATTTTAATAGAATAATGTAGTAGATAATTTAGAATAACAGATTTTTTTCTCCTTTTTAACCATAAAACGATTTATTTGCTATGAAAATGAAATGACAAGGCAAATGAAGAAGTGAGATGGTACACGTGACACCCAGTTAAGCACATGGAAGTGATCAAACTTACATTTTATGAGTGTGAGAATGATGAAAGACATTTGATTATGACCAGAGAGTAATGGGCACATGCATATTGGGATTCCAGGGCTTAAATATGTGGAAGCTATTTAAAGTGGAGGAAGGAGAAGCTGACCAGTAACTAACCACGTAAAGCTAGGATCATTGAACATGTTATACTTTCAGTAAAAAAGAGCTGGAAAGTATCTGCCTGTTGCCAAAATGAGACTAAAAGAATCCCCATCTTTCTCTGTTGTGCTCTGGGTGGAAAACTTTGTCACCATCATCATCATTTATCAACAAGCTCCAAATTTTGTCACTGTAAGCCTGCTCCCAGATGGATGAGAAATTCTAATTTATATTACCCGCCCCACCACCACCCCTTGGGGAATCCCAAACCAAGAAATAATATTGAAGAATTTCTAGTTTGCAGTGTCCCTTGATGCTAGGAAGAAACAAAGGTAAAACTTCCCTGAGGAAAGCGTACTCAACTGAGGTCCCCTGTGATTGTCACAAGTTAAGTTCTCAGCAGTCAAGATTTGTTCAATTACATATGAACAAAAAAAAATTATATATAAAATGAAAAATAATAGGCCACCATGAGAGAAAATCAATAGAAAAAAGAAGAAATTTAAGCCATCCATAGGAGAAAATGGCATTATCGGATAAAGAAAATAAAGTACATCTATATGAAGCAGTTTAAAGAGATAAAAGGTGAAGTCAATAAGCAGAGTAAAGGGACAACCAAAATGACCAGGCACAATAGAAAATTAGTCAAAGAGAACTTCTAAGGGAAGAAAAAAATCTTGTGAAGAATGAGAGAAAGGACAAATGATACACAGCTGAAGAGACGATCAATAACCTGGAAATTGAGGCTGAAAGAAGTTCCCAGAATTCAGCATAGAAAGGTAAAGAAACAGGAAACATGGAAGAATGTTGAGACGTGGAACATAGAATGACAAGTTCTACTTCAATATTGTGATGTAATAATTATATATTTGGGATAGCTCTTTTTCCACTGAATATAATTATATATTTGGTCTTCGAGCCTCATTCCCGGCTTCACATGCCATAGGATCTATGGTAAACCTACTAATTCTGAGCCAAAGACAGTAATAAAAGAATGGTAGAATCTGTGCTCCAATAAAACTTTATTTATAAAAATTAGTGATGGACCAGATTTGGCCCTTTGCTGTAGTCTGATCTTGGAGCTTCAGCACCATCTTGGGAATGACCCTCCATCATTTGGGCTTTATCCTTTAGCATGTGCTATATGAAACTAAACCAACAGTTGTATATATCTAGCAGTATGCCACCCAGGGACCAAGGGGTGAAAATATGATTGACACTTCTCACCTTCATCCAAGCAACTTACCTATAGAGTTCTGGCTGCCAAGCCTTGAAAGCTTAGACAATGCTGGATTTAAGGTGTTGGCTCCCAGGGTGATGAATGCTTTCAACAGTGTGGCTCAGTAAGAGTTCTATTGAAACTGAAGCTCTGGTTATCATCTGATTACTTTGGACTCCTCATGATGGTGGCCTAGCAATCAAAGAACAAAGTTACTATGTTGGCAGGAATAATCAATTCTGATTATCACAAGGAGCAATGATTTCTGCTAGATAAAGATGGCACCAGAGCATATCAAGTTACTTCAATTCCCAATGAAAATAGTGAATGTGCAATTTCAGCAACTATGGTTCTATTAAGAGAAGGTAATCAAGAACCCAGATTTCTTTGGGATGAAAGTCTGGGTCAAACTACAGGAATACAACCTAGATTACCATAAATTCTAGCTAAGGAAAGGAATATCTAGAATGGATATTGGAGGAGAGACATTATGAATATCAATTATGATCAGGTAAACAATTGCAGTTGCAGGAACTGAAGCTTGGTATACTAACCTTCATATGTTATATATTTCGTAAAGATTGCGGGCCATTGCCTTGAATACTCCACAATAGCAAAAATTTAATTAGGTCACAAATGGATTTGATTGATGCAAAGAATGGACTGCATCAAATGCTTTTGTTTATTCTTAGTATCACCTCTGATTTCAGTTATGTAGTGGATAGTTCTGTATGTGTATTGATACTCTTCTTGCCAGAAGTAGCCCACTTAAAGAACATGCTACATGGCTTCATTTTCTGCCTGAGTTCCCTCCAATGTTGCGGCCATTGGTGGAAACTTATTTGGAATGTGTGTATGAGCAGCTGAGAAATGTGGGGGAGATAATATTCCCATAGGCAGTCATTGGTTAAAGGACACCGAAGGTGATAGATGTATGTTCCCACCTTTCATCCTCTAGGTAGCTATGTCTCACAGGTCTTCTGGACAGGTCTCTGGACATTTTAGCACAGTTGGGCCCCTATAACCCACTGTGGTGTTTTGGATAATTTACATTTACACTGACATTCCTGCCATCCATGCATCAGTCTGCCTCGTTCTTCCTCCCTGCTGTTGGGCTGAGCTCCAAAGGAAACTCCCTGAATCAACATTTTGCCTCAGCTTCTACGTAGTGAGAAAATAATCTAAGAAAACTAGTAAAATAAAAATGCCTATAATTTAATGTAAAAGCATTTAAAAAGATAATGAGAAAGGACGAATACATTTATAAGATTAAATTTGAAAACTTACAAGACATGCATTCTTAAACTGAAACGAGAAGAAATTGACCACCTGACTGGTTGTATACCTGGAAAAGAATTGATTGACTCATTCGTATAACATTCTTCCATGGGAGGAAAACAAAGACAAACAGAACCAGCCTCAGTCTGTCCAAATATTAAGAATATTTTTGAAGAGTCTGTCAAAATATTAAGAGGAGGAAGGAAAACAGAAAGAAATGGTAACTTTTCAAATTTGTTAAACAAGTTGGTAAAACTCTGACATAAAAACCATACCAAGTTCTCTTAACCAAGTACTTTGATTACTAATATAACTTTCCACGTCAGCACACTAAAGGAGAAGAAAATCATGTGCTTTATTTCAATGGATTTAGCAAAAGCATGGATAAATTTCAACACTCATTCATCATAGAAACTTGATATAAAGCTACAGATAAAAGGGAAATTTCTTGAACTTATAAAGGATAATTATTGAAAACCTAAAACAAACATAATACTTAATGAATATTTAAAGCATTTTCTTTAAGGTCAGACATATGTGTGCCCACTACCTCCAATTTTATTCAACATAGTACTTTAGGTCTCAGCTAGGATGATAATAGACATGAAGAAGATACAAAATATGGGGGCCGGCCCTGTGGCACATCAGTTAAGTGCACATGTTCCACTTTGGCGGCCCGGGGTTCCCCGGTTTGGATCCCTGGTGCAGACATGTCATCGCTTGGCATGCCATGCTGTGGTAGGCGTCCCACATATAAAGTGGAGGAAGATGGGCATGGATGTTAGCTCAGGGCCAGTCTTCCTCAGCAAAAAGAGGAGGATTGGCGGCAGTTAGCTCGGGGCTAATCTTCCTCAAAAGAAAAACTACCAAAGTAAATTATAGATAGAGAAACACACTACAATTTAAAATTGATGTGATTATATTTAGAAAGCCAAAATAGTCCCCAAAAAAGTTATCAGATTTAATATTTTATTTTAGCCAGTGTATTTACAATGTTAATTATTGTAAATTATTAGTAACTCTGCATTGTTAAATTTAATTTTATTGAAGTTTATGCTATTAGTCAGTGTCATCCAGAATATAATTGCTTCCCAGAGGAACTTACAATTTTATTGTAAATAAAATATTATATAATGCTTTTCATCATTTTAGCATGGATTCCTTTTATTTGTCTGAAAAATTGAGCTGCTTTCTGCCACTACCTCAAGGATTCTTTTTATAAAGTAAGAATTGAAAATGTTGAAATGGAGTCATTCTTTTTATTAAATAATAATTAAGAATAACAAGCAAGAAAGGAAAGTCACCAATGAGCCTTTTAAGAATCACAGCAAAATTCAATAATTCAAAATGTACCCATAACTACAAAACATCTTCTATATTTAAAATTCACCAGTGCAATAAATTCTGGTGTGATAGTTCTACTAGCAATGTTTCTCCATATTAAACAGAATCAGACATTTTGTTGTCATGAGTAAAAATAATATCTTCGAGAGCAAGATGCTTATAGATTGGCAATAGTGGGTTATTATACAGCAATATCACTAGAACTTGAAATATGTTTGTGACTACTCTAAAGTTTTCTCTAGTAACTCTTATTTTCCTGCTTTAAGAAGAAAGATATAGTGCTCTTGTACTGAACAAAGTAAATGATGGTTCATGCCGGGCATCTCCTCTTACCTGCCAAGTGATGCGCTAGTTTACAAAATCAGGGGGTTTTATTTTTGCAGTAGATAATTGATAGGAAAGGATACTGAATAAAAGGAAAAATAAGACGTGAAAGAAAGACGTAAGATAGAATTGGGAGATAAAAGTATTAGAGGAGGAAATGGTGCTGCGTGTGAGGAATGGTGTTCCCTCATCTCCGCTCCGTGCCTCTTCCAGCAAGCGTGTCTCCCAAATGCCCTTAGGGATAAAGATCGGGATACAAATTACATTCACTTGTGCAAGACGTGGCAGATGAAAGTGAGACGAAGGCCATCTTGTGGCAGCCAGGTCGTAGAGACATTGGGGATCTATGGCAGCAGGGGCCACGTGGCTAGTGTTGTCACCAGTGTCGAGGTGTGAAGGGCAGTTGGCAGTCTTGTAGTAGTGCTTGCAGCAGAAGTGGGCTGAACACTGAACTGCACATAGGGGGCCGTGGCCTTTAACTCAGTAATGCAATGGTTAGCCCAGCTTCTGATCCTCTAGATCTTTTTAAGGTACTTGTGTACACTTACTGCCCTTGATTTGTCTAGTGTGGGTGTCCATTTGCTGTGCTAATTTCAGGCTGATTCAGGGAAGGGTGACGTCCTGCTGCTTGTTTAATTTCTCTTCATGTTAAGTGGATGTGGCGCATGAACTCTTCCACTGAAACTGGGATAGCTCTTTTTCCACTGAAGACAGTTTTTCTCAATAATGTAATGCATCTGTTTTTGGAGAAGGCTTCGGCTAATGCTGAATTCTACACCTCTGCGGCTTCCTAAAATTATAACACTGTTGTTCTTATTTAAATACAAAGCCCAATTTGGGTAAAAAGGAAAGCAGCCATATCTCAGGCATCAGGTCATCCCCTGGTTTGGTGATATGCCAGCCTTCAGCACGGGTCTGCCAAGTATTCATCTCTGTGTGCCACGACTAAAGCGTTTGCCAAACATTCCAGGTGTCAATTGCTTTACTTATGCTTTGTTGGAAAGGATAAAAAGAAATGCACTAGGAAATATTGCCAATTAAGAAAAATAGCTTTTTTAATGGGGATGTATTATTTTCTCCTTAAATTCCACTGGGTACTTAGTTTTCAGATTTTCATATGTTTTACAGATTCAAAGATAATTTTCCAGTTTGGCATGTGCATAGTTTGGCTACATTTGAATATGTGCATAAGAAAATATGTTTACTGGACAGATGAATCTCGGTTTCTGCCATATCGTCATCCCTGTATGAGAAACCTGCTCCATCCCTACCACTGGCTGAGGAGAGCCCCAGAGTGGCCCTACTTCATAATCAACCCCAAGAGCTACGCGTAGTAGGTCTGCTGTGGGCTCCTGACACAACGGCAGGTAACAGAGACTGACCAGGGCTCCTCTATAAGCTGTCTGGTATTTAAAAATCTACCCACACGAGGATGATGACAGTTGGGTTGGCCAATGAGATATTTTTCTCAGGAATTTGAACTGGTCCCAGTCTATTAGCAGCTGGAAAAGTGAGAAGACCTACAAATTGAAGCAGAGAAAGCTCAAGAATTATGCCTATTTTTTCCTCAACTTTGAGGGTATGATTTGAAAATGTCTCTCAAAACCACTTAAACAGTGGATCAAATACATTAATTTATTTTAAAATTTTAAAAATATCTTTTCCTTTGAAACCATCCTAGAATATTGCTCTTGTAGTCAGGATTTTGAAAAGACCTTATGATTGGTTCACAATAGCCACGGTTCAATTTAAATTGCTCTAATTGATTGACACGAGATCTTAATTCTATATTCTGAATCCATCATACTCTCTCAATTACGCATCTAGATGGTGCATAACACTATAGCATTTTGTATCATATGTGTAAAATTCATGATTACAAACTATGTGTATGTACAGGTATTAGGCACAGCTTGCATATCTTTAAGTATCTGACATAAAATGTATACACGTGCATACACACACACACACACACACAAGGAATGATGGCTGTTTCTGCATTGCTTTTGGTTGTTCCCTGTCTTCATGGCATGTCCATATTCTCGGTACATTGCAGGATATACTTCCTATATATCTCACATTCAAATTTACTCCAGGTTGGGACATCATTATCGTTCGAATGAGATAAATTTTACTAAGGTATATACTTCTTTTTCTCTGAAAAGTTTGCCTATTCACCTAAGTATGTACAACAAAGAACTATATAGAAGCCATGGGATTCCAACCTAGCCTGCCAGATCTGCTTAATCAACTCTGGAAGGAAATGGAGTGACAGTTGTCCAAGCTGGATCACACTTATATTCTCATCGAGTCAGTTAATCTTGTTCAACCAACTGTTATTATGAAGAGTGAAAAGGATCCTACCTTCTGGCAGCTAGCAGTGTGGTTTGGAAAACAAAAACATATATAAAGAGATATAATCCCATACAGGCCACAATGAGAATTAAAGTAGAATTACAAATTACAAAGGCAGAAGTAGGGAAGAAAAGATTGTTTTTGATTGGCAAAGACTTGGAAGCCATGCGACTTGAGTTTGACTTTAAAGGATATGGAAGATTTCATTGTTTTAAACTTTGCAAGCAGATTGTGCATTTTATCTCTGCTAATATGCACTATTCCAGTTCTTACTTAACTCATTTCTGGTTGGTCTCTCTCCTACGCCCATCATACATTTATAGATAATCCAAAATTTTACAGCATATCCGTTTTGCCCCATGTTTCTCCCATTACACAATATCCTTCATTTGGTAACTAGTTTGTAAATTCTGAAAAGAGCGTTAGGATATGTATACCCTTTTTCCTTCGTATTTCCTATCATTCACTTCAAGATTTGGGTAAAAAATATTATTCTAATTTCCCCTAATTTACTATTAATAAAATGCCCCATATACTAAGCAATTTATGCATAGCTTTTATTTCCAACTTTGACAAGTTACATTTGACTCATATTTATTAGATCCCCTTTATGTATGTTCTACAGATTTTTTTGCATTTTTTTAGTTCAGTATATTATGAGTCAAGAATTCTATGCTAATCACAAGAAAGCATCCCTCTTGTGCTGTAGCTTATGCTTGTCTGTGGCAAAAAGGAAAAAGAGTGTATGCAAAGCAAACATTGAGACATTTCCAGCCAGTACACTACTTTCAATTATTTGATATTTGTCAAAAGAGTTACAGACCTGAATTATTCAGATAATTTCCCAAATGACATTTTAAAGTGAAGCAAAATGTCACATGCTAATATGTTCAGAAATGGTCTGTCACCCCATGTCTAGTTTATTAGGCGTTGAACAATGTCACTAATTCTTCCAAGATATAATGATACCATTTATTGCATTATCGTTGCAGTACATCAGGGATGATCACAGAATTATCTTAAACTATATTGAATTGAATTTTAGATTCAATTATGTTGCAAGTTTTATCGTCTCAGATAAAATACTAATTTCCTTGAACTGTGTTTTGCAATCTTGTTCTTGAGGTCCTAAAGCATTGTTTTGTCCCCATTGGCATCTTACCTTATTATATTTGTACTGTCTTTACCACCAATCCTAATTTTTAATTATTATTAATATTGTGTAATACATTCTAAATAGTAACTTAGTGGCTTAATGAATTTTAGAAATCTCCCTGGGCTCCTCATCACTACCAGGGAGGAACTTTTAGAGAAGAATAACATTTCTTGATGTGTGCTCCAATCTAGAAGTCCCCCCACAATGTGCAAAACTACGAACTAAAAATATTGCAAACATGAAATAAATTCTTGAGCTTTGAGAAGAGTTCCTTCCAGATTTTTATCAATAATTTCAGTTTTATTCATGCACATTCTTGAAGTGCGTTTCAGTAAACAGCTCGTTAAATTGCACTGGTGTGGAAAGTTAATATTCACTCCTTCGGGGTTTATTGGAATTGGTTCTGTGCTAACCTTGATTTGTCAGGACTTGAAATGCTTCTATGATACAGATAAGGTCAGAAGATAAACAAGATTTTGACCATAACCTGACCCAGAGATAGGCCCAGTGAGACTCCAAACTGTCTTGGCATTCCTCTCCCCATTCCTGAGTATAGTTGAAATGAATTTTCTCAGCAACCACAGAATCCTCATACACTCCCTAAGTGGAGATCCCTTTAAGTCTGCCACCATAAGAAAACTGTAAATGAAAAATAAATGAAGTATTTGTCTAGATAGAAAAAGACAGTACACAAAAGGAAATAAAGACTATAATAAAAAAAGAAACAAAAAGTGTGAAAAATATGACATAGGATAAAATATATAACTTTATGGCTATATCTATAATTTTTAAATAATATATTTATGATATGGGGATATCACTCTATATATTTTTGTCAAAAAATAATGGTTGTTGCATACGCTTTTCAAACAAGAAAAAAATTCTTGGAAAGAATCTATAAGTTTAATAGGATGTAGATTAAAACAAAAAAATTAGGAGTTTTCTGTAACAGTTCTTTTAAAATTTAGAAAAATTCAGAGGGGATATTTGTTCTGTTGAAATTATACATAAAGCTTCACAATGTGAGAAATGATAGGGACTTGAGGATTTATCTAGACATTTTTAGGGCTTTGAGTGATAGAGGAAAGACTAGAATTGTGTTTCCTACATCACAGAACAATTTTCTTCCCTTACATTAAGATGCCCTTCAGGGAACAAGTATAAGGTCAGATACAAAATCAAATACAGAAGCAAAATATATATATACATGTATGTTTTTACACATGTGCACACGTTTGCAATGGTTACATGTAACAGCAATGGAATAGAAGCAATTCTGTGTGATTAATGGTTACCAACAGATAATACAAAGTTGACACCCTGGAAATCTTTTGGTTCCCCCAAGTGTCGTTAAAATCACTGCGTCATTAAAGTCATCGTGTCCGTGTGGGTGTGTATGTATGTGTTTAGGGGAGTTTATATTGTTTTATTTTAATCATTGACTCCATCAGTTGATAATTGCTCACCTATGAAAAGGCTCAATTATCATAACAAAATCGCTGATTTTTTGTCAAATAGAAGTTAAAAAACATATCATGATATAAATTCAAATACTGAGATATGGTTCTAAAATTCATTAGGATGTCCTGTTTTTCTTTATTTATAGCTGATTTCCTAGCAAACCGGTTATCACAGTAAATTTATAAGACAAAGAATATGGACTTTACAACAGAAGATAATTCTCCAGGCAGTGGTTGCTGCTTGTCATGAAATTTCTTTCAACTGTCAGAGCATATTTATGTGCACCAATATTGTAAACTTCCAAGGAAGGAAACAACTTTTGACAGTTCTGCTGACATGTCTCATCTGATTTAACCAAATATATCAGAATACCCAAGTCATTACCTAATTTTTAGATATTTCATAGATGTGAAAACTCTTTTACAAAGTATAAAAATGGCTAAATTTATTGAGACTATTCCGAAAAAAAAAAAGGCTGATAATATAAGATTACACTATTTGATCAATAGGTGATGATGTTTAGAAATAATATCTTCCTTGCCAAATTCCCCACAAATCTAATAAGTGACATAACCAGTTTGTTGTTCCTATGGTGTAACTTCTTTCCAGAGCATGGAACCCAAATTATATTGCATATTTAACCCAATTTTATTTTCTAATTTATCTTTTCTTTTGAACAACCCTTTTTTTAAAAAATAAGAAGTGAAATAATTGAAATATATTTGTAAATTTATTTCCTTCTCATGCATTAAAAAATTTCAATGAAAGTTTTTGATTTTCATTTTTATTTCTACTATGTAATTCTTCAGTGATAAAATATTCTTTTTTCTGTATGAAAGGTATGTTGTTTTCCTAAATGTAAATTATAAAACTAACTCATACATTATTTGTTTAATTCAATCCATCTGGATCAATAAGTGATGATGTTTAGAACAACGGTATCTTCTTTGTTGATTCCGTGTACATATATGTGTGAAATAATTTTAATGTTCCCACGGAGTTTCTTTCTAGATCAGAAAATAACTCAAATCATATTATGTGTTAGATCTAATGTCATTTTCTATATTTATATTTTAAGAGTAATTATAAATTACATATAAAAAGTCCATTAGAACCAATGACTAGGCCTTTCCACAATGCACTAAGCAAAATGTATAAGTAAGAAACTATAGCCCAGATTCAGAGGCTTCTTGAGGGAATTCCCATATTGCTTTGTGTTTGACTTTACTGTAAGTTTTACGGTGGTTCAAAACTAAAAAAAACTATGAATTTGACCACATTCTTGAAAGTTTTAAAAAATACGCAATAGCTGTTTTAAATTACTCTTTCATTATTCATAATTCTAAGGTCTTTAGAAAGTAGTATTTTAGAAATCTGTAAAAAGGACAGTTCTCTTTCAAGTTCTTCCTCTTGCCAAGATAAGATGGCTGGATACAGGGTAAGAAGATATTTTAAATAATGCATAAGCTTTTTAGGATAAATAATTTTGGAGACAAAATAAGAGTAGACAAACAGAAGCAAGTTGGGGAAAATAGTCTTTAAATGTTAAAAATCTGGTTCAAAATGAGAAGTTCAACATGCATTTTTACCTTTCTTCCGCAAAAATCCTATTGATGTAAGGATGTAGCCCATGGTCTATCATTGGGCCAAGTACTTTATAGTTTTCTAAAAGTGAAAAGAATTAGAATGGAATTACATGTAATTTTCCTAGGGGAAAAGAGATGGAACTCACTCTTTCTCTGGCAGAGACTCTTGAAGCCTGGAATCCACATGTGTAAGGCCAGCCTTGGGAAAGGGAGTAGAAACCACCCACATGTCTAAGGCCAGCCTTGGGAAAGAGAGTAGAAAGTGGAAATTTCCTGAGACTTCTGAGACCAATGAGTAGGTCAGTCTCTACCCAACCCCCCTCCTCATGCCTGTGATTGCAAAGCTACTGGCAACAAGATATTGTTCCTAAGCTAACAAAATTGCAAAGTTATTGGCAACAAGACTTGTCCCTAAGTCAAGCTAAGCCATCTTCTTAAAACTTACCAGTTTTCCTACGGAGAGCCAGGGCGCAGGTCCTGTGGCCTTTGAGAAAGCTTTCTTATTTTGACTTGAGAGCTGTGATTGTGAAGTGATGAAGGGAATTTTCCCTTCTTGCTTCTTGCAATTTATTCTGATATGAAGCCAATTCTACGCACATAATAGAATTTTCTGTCAGTGCTCCCATTTAAGGGAGGGGGATAGGCATAGATTTACAGAAATGGAGCAGAGGAAACACAACCTAAGCAGTGGCCTCAAGGGAGCGTGACTTGTGGGAGGGAGGGATGGGTGGGAGATCATGTGACTCTTTTCACTGGCCATAAATACGCCTTGTTTTTATAATCATGATAATAACTCACATTGGGAGAAGTACAGAACATAATTATATTATAAAAACAAAATGGGAAAAACCTCCCTTTGTATACATTTTACAATATGAAACTTTGATTTCGTGAAATCATCTTCCGCTCAAAAGCGGCAATTCTTACCTTGCAGACCCTTACATGGATTGCATTTTACAAGTGAGTATGATTTTACTCCCCAGTTACAGCTATAGTAGAGGAAACGCTTATATATGTATTTAGAACAAATATTTACAGTATTTTAAAAGTAAATTCATGATGGTCACATGCAGAAAGTGCATAATTATGTGGTAAAAACCAGCAGAAAGAACGTTTCCTGGCAATTAGGGTCTGATAAAAATAACAGTACTAAAGTCACGTTACCTTTGCCAACAGGCTATTTTTAGCATCACAGGAAATGTCTCCTCATCAGTAGTGACTGGTATTAGAAATGTTGGCACAACTGCTTAAACAAACACACTTATGTGTGGAATAAGGTTGTGCTGAAGTAGAAATTCCCTGGAATGAAGTACCATAAGAAGTTCAGGCTCTCTCTCCACAGCAGGGCTCTCGACCTCAGCATGATTGACATTTTGGATCAGAGAGTCCTTTGTTGTGGGGGAGCTGTCCCGTGCATTGTTTATCAGCATTGCTGGCCTCTACCCACGAGATGCCAGTAGTACTGCCAAGTTGTGACAAACAAAAATGTCTCGAGACAGTGCCAGATGTCCCCTGGGGATAAACCACCCCAACTGAGAACCATTGATCCATAGCCTTTAAAGATGTCCTTTAAATATCTTTATTAACACGTGCTCTATTCCGTACAGCCTGAGGTTCTCTTGGACTACCGTTTAGACACTTTAGAAGGCCACAGCCATTTTCAGAACACAAGTAATCTCTTCCTAATCTAGGGGGTCTTGTAGCCAGCTTCCGAATTTCCACATGGTTATAAAAGAAGACAGAGAAAGAATTCACTACCATGTTTTAGTTGCCATTGTTATTTACCACAGAAGAGTCTGAAAGAAAAAGCAGGTATAGGGAGAAAAAAAAACAAACGTCTTTGCCTCTCTCCTCCCCCCAAGTTATGTATTCAGAGCTGTGTGGATCTCAAAAATGACGCCTAGCTGCACTACTTTACGGCACCTCAGGATTCGGTTCTCTGTTTATAGGAAAACACTCAATAGAAATATTTTTTCTAGTTTTAAAGAAAAATATTGGTGCTTCACTCATTCACAGAATTAGGCATTTTTAAAGGAGGTCATGTTTATGAGAATCATATTTGTAGTGGTAGTCATGTATATCTACTGTATATAGAGCATTCTAGTAATGTTTTAGGTACTTTTCACACATTAACTTATTTATTTATCCCTCATGGCAAATATATAAAGTAGCATTACTTTCCCATTTTACAAATGAGAAAACAGAAGAGTAAGAGACTAACCAGTCGCACCAAGATTCGCACCTGGACATTCTGGCTCTGGAATCGATGTGCACTGAATCTTCTGTTCATTCTCTCACCGTGTTATGCTTCCTCTCAATGAAAATATCTATGCCAAGCACTGTGGAGAAATGCTTTATACGCATTATCTTATTTAATCCTCACAGCAACTGTACAAGTTGCGTATTGTCACTTTCTAAGTATTTGCAGATGAAGAAATGAAAGCTCAAGGAATTAATTCCTTCGCTAGTCACACATTCAGTAAATGGTGGAGCTTAGGGCTCAAATCTAGGTCTTGAAGGCTTCAAAGGCATTTAACATCTATGGATCTTAATTTTTGTCTAAATTTAGAAAAATCAAATAGGTTACATTGAAGACTTTGTCCAGCTCTAGAAGTCTGAGTTTTGATATCCTAAATGGTTCTTTGCTAAAATTTCAAACTAAATTTAGAATTAATTTACAAGACAGTATTATGTGTAAAAATGATTTTGCATATAAAGCAAGGACATTAGCCTATAATCCATGAAATATTAATTCTTTTTCAGGGGAAGATTCACCCTAATCTAACATCTGTTGCCAATCTTCCTCCCTTCCTCCCTCAAAACCCTAGTACATAATTGTAAGTTCTTCTGGTCTTCTACGTGAGCTGCTACCAGAGCATGGCTATCTACAGACGAGTGGTGTGGTTCCACACCTGGGAACCAAATCTGAGTAGCCAAAGAAGAGTGTGCCAAACTTTAACCATTAGGCCATCAGGGTTGGCTCAGATATTAATTTTTAACATTTTCTTATAGCTACCGTATTTCACCGTACTGATGTCAATAGGGAACCCACAATTAGGTGGACACAAAATTAGGTCAAAAAGGAGAAGAGATATAAAATACTGATATCTCAGTTTATATGAGAAAAGGAGTAAAGCAATGGGGCATAATGAACATCAGAATGGATTGTAGAATGTTAACTGCACAAGTGTCTGGATTCCTTTTATGTCCCTATGATAATTTGTTCATTAGGAATATTGAGAGGTGGTTTCAGTTCATAAAATAACTGTAATTAGAATTGCTTATATTAGTGATGACATTGATAATATTAAGAACCACATGGAATTTTATGGATGTAATATTTCACACTTGAAGAAAACATTTAACATTCCGTAACTTTTGGTTTATAAAAGAGAAAGGAATTCATCCTCAGCTCAAATTATTACTGATCTGATTATCGAGTGCCTTATTGAAAAGTCAGAGGCATATAGGACTAGAATGGTTAAGGTTAAGGATATTATTGTATAATGAATGGTTAAAGGAAGAGGGAATGCTTAAGCCAAAGAGAATCTTTAGCCTGCCCCAAAGCAACCTGACAGCAGAAGTCTTCAGAGAAAGGAGTGGGAACAGTCGTTATTTGGGTACAAACAGCAATGGGCGCACTGTTGGTGGAGGAGTCAAAAATGGTAACAACACTGATAAAAAGGTGGTCCTAACTTTTACTATCACCATACACTGGCAGTTCTAAGCAATGCCAACAATAAAATATCCTCCCCAAAGAAATCTTTGTTAGTGTAAATTCTAAACAATCCTCTTCATTCCTGCTGAGTTTTGATTATATATATGTTCCAAAATAACATATTTGTATTACTTATGCTTCAGGAAACATTGCATACTACATCTAAGTTAATTAGAAAATTCCCAGTTACATCATCATCTTGAAAGTAGAGACTCAGCTATATCTGACCTTTTTGAAATAATTCATAAGGGTTCAGAATCATTGGCTATGGCATCTGGTGCAGCTTGTGTCTCCAATCACTGTGGTACCACATAGCCTTGCTTTTAAACAGTAATTTCGTATGAGTAATGATAGCACAATTTAAAACTAAGAAGTAGAATTCGAGTTACTTCGGATCTGTCATTTCATATGACATCTTAGAGTTTTTATTTGCCTTTAAAATTTTGGACATTTGAAAGCTGCTAGAACGAACCTACCTAAAACACAGAAGCATGGACAGGATTGGAACTTCTGAGATTTATCATGAAATTGGATTTTCAAAAATCTCTGCACAAGTTATCCTTATGTTTAAGCCTTTTCCTAAATATTTGCACATCTGAAGCTTCATGCAAAAGGAACTTTTCAAACGTGAAATTAATAAAAATTATTCTTTTATCCCTGTGAGTGATGATAGGTTGGCAAATTTGTCTATACTGTCTGCTGAGCGTGAATATGTGAAGAAGATCAATTTTGACAGAGATAGTGACAAATTTGCAAATGTTAAGCTAAAAACAGAAGCCGTATGGTTTTCATTCATTCAGGCAACCAACCAACATATAGGCATAAGTTTTCCCCTTTATCAAAACTACGTTAATGTAAAATATTAAAAAATTAG